>NW_025336346.1:10038393-10309039 GCF_004798865.1 Varanus komodoensis
GAACTAACATTGGATACTACCCAATGTTTTTCATATTCTGGAAGAGCAACATTTATTACTCAAGCAACATGATAGTTTCAGTTTGGCTGTCCTTTACATTCTGATTAGATCAGCTAAGAACCCCTCCCCCAGTCCAGTTTGGATTTGTTAGAAGACTATTATTTCAAACATCTTTTTCCCACTAAACAGAGTTCTATGCAAATTGTTGTTCTACTGTATTCTTTACAGTAATTTTGGGTCAATGAATAATAAATAGGCATTTTGAGACACTTTCTGTTATTCTCTTGTGAAGAATAAGACATTACAACATGCAGATAAACCCTGTGCTATAATTAAAAACATAAATTATATCATGGTATGTCCACATACAAATGAACATTTGCCTGGAATAGAGGCCCCTGTAGGTCTTTGGACTTGGAAGAGAAAAACTTGGTTGCAGTTGTACAAATTACTTCCAGATGTAGATTTCAATAAACACATAGTGTTGTTGCTTTACCCAAAGGTGCTGTGAATTTCTTGAGGCAAATCTGCATCCAGTAAACTGTTGCATTTGTGTATGCAATGAAGTTACTGTGTTGTGTATGAATACCACTTCTTCATGTTTAAATAGTTTAAGAACAGCAAAACCCCTTAGAAAAATTTCCAAACCCATATTAGTGTAATACTTTATTAAGTCCCATCAACAAGCAAAACATTTTCATGCTTTTGGGATCTCCAGTTCTCTTTATCAGGAAAGATGTTGCAAAAAGGGTGCAGAGGTCAAGAGGTCTGCATTGTGGCCAGAATCATAAGAAAAAACGAGGGAAGAGGATTTGCAGATGTCCAGATCAGGTTTCTCCAGATGACGTGATGGTTTCAGGTTTCTGCATTTCGTTGTGTTGTGACCTGCAATTGAAATTAATTTAATTGGCAGTGTTAACACTTGATGTACACAAGACACTCAACACATGCAAGTGGAAAATATTTTTTATTGTGGCGCAAAAGTTAAAAACAGAACGGTACGTAAGCGTTTCACCCCTTTGTTTTGATGTTGTTGTTTGTTGTTGTTGTTATTACAGCATTGCATTTCTATTCTGACTGAAGCTGTGCAGGCAGTTCACAACACTTAAGTCACCCATCCAGATTTCAATCAGGCCCAACATTGCTTAGCTTCCAAGATTAGGCAGGATTAGGCACTTCAGGCTAAAACGGATATATCTGAATAAGCTTTAAGCAACCCCTG
The DNA here is from genome assembly GCF_004798865.1 of Varanus komodoensis. Lineage (NCBI taxonomy): Eukaryota > Metazoa > Chordata > Lepidosauria > Squamata > Varanidae > Varanus > Varanus komodoensis. The sequence goes on from NW_025336346.1 coordinate 10,039,616, forward strand.
CCTCCAGAAGATGCTTCCTGTAAGTAGTTGCCTGGAGTCTACCTGTGTGCAATTCTAGTGTCACATGATCTCAGTATCCCAAACTATGAACCCTCCCCAGAGAACCCTTAAATCTTCTATACAAAATGGAAAGCATGGTATAAAATGGATCTGTTGGTGACATACAGGTATGTGAGGGGGTATCACCCGGAGGTGGGTAGAGACCTGTTCTCCCCTGCAGAGGAAGGCAGGATGCGCTCCAACGGAGCAAAGCTCAGGGAACCAAGGTCCCTTTAGGTGCCAGGAAGCACTTCCTGACAGTTAGGACCCCGAGGGTGTGGAATGGGCTTCCACGAGAGGTCGTTGAGGCCCCATCGGTGAGGGTGTTCAAAGATAGGCTGGACATGCACATGGTGGGCATGTCGTGAGCAGAGCCAGCTGGAGCCGGGGGTCAGACTAGATGGCCCTTCTGACTCGCTCTGCTTCTATGTTTCTATGTGGCTCAATCCCAACTCTTTCTAGAGAAGGCTGTCCACCAAAACTCAGTGATCCAATAAGGAGCTCACCAGAGGAGCAACCAGGAGGGTAGCAGTAACTCTGAACAGCTGGAGAGATCCACAGCAGGAAAAGGAGGGACTGTTCATGGGCCAACTATAAGAGAGGCACTCTGCAAAGCTTGGTTTTATGGAAGAATGGTGGGAAAAAAGCCATCGCTGTAGGAAACCCATATCCAAACTCATTTGGAGTTTGCAAAAAGATCTGTGGAAGTGACTCCAAACACAGAAAAGTTTCTCTGTTGTGATGAGACCAAAACTGTACTTTTCAGGTTTGCTGCACAATGCTACATGTGGTGCAAAACCAACAGTGCACAGCACCCTAAGAACACCATTACCATGGTAAACCACCAGGTGAGGGCATCCTGTTGTGAGGATGCTTTTTCTTAGCAAGGCCTGGTATTCTGGTGAGGATTAAAGGCTGAACGGGAGCAAATACAGGGCAATTCTAGAGGAAATCCAGTTGCAGTCCTGCAAGGGATCTGGATCTAGGGCAGAGGTCACCTTCCAGCAGAAAAAAGACCCTAAATACATAGCCAAAGTAACACTTGAGTGGTTCAGGAACCAAGAAACTGGATGTCTTCTGTTGGTCCAGTCAAATCTCAGACCTCAAGCCAAATGAGCAAGACTTGAAAGTCACTGTTCACCAAAGGCCCCTCCAACCTGACAGAGCTGAAGCAGTTTTGCCAGGAAGAACAGGCAAACATTAAATGAATCCAGATGTGCAGAGCTGTTAAAGATTTACCCAAGAAGACTCATGGCTGTAATTTCTGCCAAAGGTGCCTCTACCAAATATGGACTTGGGATGAATACTTAGGCCAACTACAAGTACCAGCTTACTTTTGTTTACTTAACCTTGTGCCACATCAAAAATAGATTGCACCTTCACAGTGTTGTGTATCTCATGTATATCAAATAGTAACAATGCCAGTTAAACCCATTTCAATGCCAGCTTGTAGCAGAACAAAATGTGGAAAAGTCAAAAGGGTGTGTATGAAGACTCCTGCAAGGCACTTTGTGCAAGGGAACTGTGGCTGCCTTTAATTGAGGGAGATGCATCATGCAACATCTTTGGGTTTAGAGTTTCCTCTGCCAATGAAGTGGCCGAATTAAGGAAACTCTGAGCAGCTGGGTGGACTCCACATGCTCCTTTATAATGTGTAGTTTTGGGCTGGGAACCGAATTGAGAGTGATGACCATCAAAAGCAGAAAATATAAACATTCTCATTTCCCTTTCACCAGGAAAAAAACTTTTATGGAAAGCTAAACAATTTTCAATAGGCTCACAAAAAGACAACAATACTTTTTTCTTGTTCCTCAAATTATTGGGTTGAGAGAAGTTAGCCTGTTCAGTGTGTGCTCTGCCTTTGGGAACAGCCCATGTAGTTTGTGGTCAGCCAAGCTAAGTTGAGCAATTCTTCTGGAAGACTATTGAACTTAAATAAAATGAAGCTGTAGAAACCACTGTTGGGAACTAAAAAGGCAGAGGGAGAGCCAGCCCAGGAACATGGCAGACAGGGCTTAGTTTGGAAGCCAAATGGAGCATAGCCACGCATCAGTACAGAACACAAGTCACATGAGAAATTAAATGAGTGCCATTCTGTAGGGCACTTATAAATCTGGGCTGCATTTTTCATAGAGGGACACAAAGAGGAGACACTAAATAAGGACAGAAGCATGATAATAGCATGAAATGGCTTTTCTGCACTCAATTATCCCTTCCTGGCTTCTAACACTTTTAGATGTTCACTGTCATTTGAGTATTTTCTGCTTTTAGTACCCATGTGCAGCTCCTGCTTCCTTAATTTCTTCTGTACCCCACCATATTAGCCACTGTAAGCAACTTCAAGAGAAGGGTTAACCCACCTACTAGTGAACCATATCTGGACTGGAAAGATGAAATATGAGAGACTCTCTGAGTCCATCTTGCCATTTTTCTCACCTTCAGATTTTTCTAAAATTGTTTCTGCCCTTGGTCACTGATGAGGACCATAAACTAGAAGGGGCTCTTTGAAAGATTATTTGTCTTGAAACTAAGTCTAGAAAGCTTACTAAAGTTTGATATAGAAAAGTGGGGGGTAGATCCACCATGCTTCTAGTCCCTAAAATAGGTGAAAGCTATTTTTAAGCTACTGTAGTACAAGAATTTAGGTTAAACTTAATGTAAATTTTATTTGCACATGTATAGATAACTAACAGTTTTATAAATTCAAAAGAAGTTATAGAAACCACACTGCACTGTCTGCTTACATAGCTATCTGTTGAGCTTGCATGTCAAGTCACTTTTGCTAAGCTGGAAAGGCACGGGCCTGCAGCTGGATGGGTGACCACACGTGGAAGTGGAACAGGGGGTTGGACCTGATGGCCTTATAGGCTGCTCCCAAATCTATTTCTGTTCTGTTCTGTTCTATCTTCTAGAGCTTATAAAGTTTTTCTTCAGGAACTCTTAAGCCTCAACAAGAGTTACTAGTGCTAGCTTTTAGCTTTACTTTTGGTTTTTAAGGCTCTTTTACTTTTTTAAGATGACATTTGATTTAGGGCCCAACATGGAATGACTTCCCAAAAGAGCCTTAGCTACTGGACAGTATAAAAATTAAGTAATTAAACTGTGTGCTATTTGTCTTTACACAGGCTGTATCTGTTATTGTCAGTAGGTTTTCAGTGCCATTGTGTAATGTTATGCATAATTCAGTGCAGGTGGGGGGAGCATCTGTCAGATGTATGTATTTTTTAATACTTTTTAAAAAATAAGCCCTATAAAAACTACCATTTTCCCAAGAGAGAAAGAGAGAGAATTGTTCAGGAGCCATCGATCTAATTTCCCACTGTTCTTTCTGATTCAGCATGTGTGAATCTGCTCTTTCTTGGTTGCTTGTCTCTTCTTTCTGTTGGCTACTGCAGCTCCCTTTCCAAGGCGTTAGGGACAAGACAGGCCCACAGTGCTATTTCTGGCTGAGAAAAGCCAGAAAGAAAGGAGGAGTTGCTTGGCTTCTCTTAGAAATCTGCTAAAAAGTCGGGTCAGTAACCTTCTTGAAGGCACTTCTATCTTTGCAAGCTGGAACTTGCTGTGGATTACAGCATTTAGAAGCAGCCACTTAGTATGTGTTAGCACATGCTATGTTGAGTTAAGTGATGGCAGGCACAAAATTAAGTATATTCACTGACCAGAAAACACTCCTGCCTCTGGATAAAGCTCTCAGATTCACTCTAATCTACCCATGAATGTAGGCTATACAGCATCAGGCCAAAGGCCCATCTAGCCCAACGTCTTGTTTCCCGTACTGGAAAGCAGAAGAGAGAATTACACTGGAGTCTACTCCCTTGCTCATAGTCCTGCCAATTCATGGATTAAACAACCCATGAATTAGCATTATGTGTGAACCAGGTCATTGAGAGCCTAACCATCTATGAATTGTCTAATCTCCTGTTTAAACTATTTCAGTTGCTGGCAATTGCATCTCTTGGCTGCAGACTGCATAGTTTAACTATGTGCTGTGTGAAGAAGTACTTCCTTTATTCTGTCCTGAATTTTCATTAGATGACCCTGGGTTCTAGCATGGGAGGGGCAGTACACTTTTCTCACAGTATGCATAATTGTATCAACAACTCAGGTCTCTACATAATTTTTTAAGACCAAAACAAAAGAAAAAAGAAAGCAAACCCTAGGAAAATTTAACTTTTCCTTGCAGAGGAATTGATTTAGAGACCTGAGCATTTGCTTAGCCTTTTCCTGCAGCTTGAGTTGCTGACAAACATTTTAAAATCTTGGGGAGGAATCCAGTGGTCCTTGAGCAGATGTCTGCTCTCCTCCCCCAAATCCCGCCCCCCTCTTCTTCCAAAAGGAACTGCAAGGAGAGTAGATAGTTCAGATTGTGTGAAATAAATCTCTCTCCCCCCGACCCATTTCACACACACACACACACACACAACTTAGATTAGTATAAGTTTCAATAGCAGTTGGACAATTTAGTGCAAGAACTGTTAAGAGATAGTGTTGCTCATCAACACTGTGTATTTCCTTAGTTTTAAAACAATTTAAGTTTTACGGACTTTACAACATTTGCCTTTAAAATAAGCCAATGAACTATGCTACAATTATTTCCGTTTTGTGATGACATTAACTAATTTCTCATCTGATCCCTTTAATCTCAAAAAAGCTCCTCTCTAATTATTGTGGAACTTTTATATGACTCAGAGAAATTTGTTTTTCTTGCAAGTTCTTTGCAACATTTAGACTCCACAACATTTATTGAAGGTGGACTTCAATATTAAAGTGTGACATGGCAAGTATGTTTCTGCTCATTAGCAAATGCTAAAAATTCTAGGAAATTTTTAAAACTATTAACTTCTTGGCAAAAATTTCTTTGGCCGAGTAGTAACAGTAGCTGCCATATGATCTGCTTTTTATAGAAATTGCCCTTACATGAATTACTGTTCCCTCTAAGCTGTGGTCATCAAAATGTTCTTAAGAACTGTTTTTATGATATGGTTTTATTTGGTGTTTCCACAGACAGGCCACAGGTTTATGGCTTAAAATTGTAGTGAATGTAGGCATTCTTCTTCAACTTCTTCTTCCTTCTCTTTCTCCTCCTATATTTTTATTTACTTAATTTATACTGATAATTTTAATCTTATATTTGTAAATCAATGTATTTTTTGTATTTTGTTTTTAATGGTAATTTATTATGTGCTATTGTATTTCATTGTATTTTATCGTATTGTAAGCCGCCCCGAGGTTTCGGCAAGGGGCGGCATAGAAATGTTATAATAATAATAATAATGAAATGATGGTCCTAGCTAAATTGCATTTTATTGTTTTAAAGAAAAGGGATAGAAGATTATTAGCCTATTTTACAGTGTGGATGAAATTTTACTCTAGCATATTAATTACCTTGACAAACAGCTCTAAATTCAAATGAAAATCAGACGTTCTACAGAGAGGATAAAAACTGCCCCCCCACACCAATATCTTGACTTTGGTTTTATCGGGGATGCTCATTTCAGTGATGATAATTTGTGTGCTAATATATGACAAAACTACACCAAAAATTGCTTCCTGACAGCCAATGTCTCTGCAGCTGAACCACATTTGCTATGAGGCTTCAGAGGCTCTCTGACAAGTGTATTGGGCACCATGTATTCAGCTGGCATTACCCAGACAACTTGGCTCAAGAATCCCTTGGTTCTAGGAGGCCTGGCCTAAAAAGCTGCTAGGAACATGGTTAAGCCCTGGACTGGCAGACAGATACAGAAGCTGCAGCTTGCATACATTTCCTCCTTTTTTAGATTAAAGGTAGTTCTCTGTAACTACAGAAAAATGCAAATGCCTGCCCAATGGCCCTGCTGGGACCCAACCAATTAACCCACCCATATCTTTGAATTGATTGATTCAGAATCCTGGCAGGAAAAATTCCTCAGTCCTGAAGGGTCTTCTCCTTCCAGGTAGGTCACATACTATCTGAACACCCGCTCTGTATACCTGACTAAAGGGCAAGGAGTATCCCTGAGCTTTCTTTCCATTTGGGGATTTGTTTGTTTGAAGCTTTTATATTCTGCCTTTTACAGTGTCTCAGGGCAGTAATACAATAAAATAAATAAGATACAACATCAAAATTACAGTAAATAAAATCCAATCTTAAAAATAAAAAATAAATAAAATAATATTTTATTAAATAAAATAAAAACATTTTGACCTGGTGCCAAAATAATAATAATTTTTTAAAAAGCATTGGCATCAGCCATATGTCTCTGAGAAGCCTATTCCATATCTGGGGCACCACTGCAGAAAAGTCCCCTCTCTGGGTAGTCACTCTTCTAATCTCCTTCAAAGAGGGCTCCCAAAGGAGAACCTCCAATCCAGATCTTAGTGGGTGGGCAGGTATATAGGAAGCAGGCATTCCTTCAAATATCCAGGTCCTAAGCTATTTATTATTGTTCCTTTGGTTTCAACTCATCATGGATCCAGTCTTGAGCCACTGAGGTCATTGTAGTCTTTGTTAGGAACCGTAAAACTGCTTTTGAGTTCACGCATTTTTCCGTTCAGGCATTTTTTAAGTTGGTATGTCCCAGCTGTGAAGGCTTACCAGTTGCTTGTGTTTTCCAGCAACTGGTATATGGAGACAAACTGGTTCTGATGCCAATCATAGAATCATAGAATAGTAGAGTTGGAAGGGGCCATAAAGACCAGCAGGTCCAATCCCCTGCTGTTGCAGAGGGGATTTTGAACCTAATTTACACCATCCCACTCAGTTGGCAGTCCAGTTTCACCTCGACCATCTCTAGTGTGAGAGATCTCATGACCTCTCTAGGAAATTGGTTCCACTGTCCTTCCTCTTTGTGATAGTCTTTGAGGTACTTTTAGAGTGATATCATGTCCCTTCTCAGTCTTCTCTTCTCAGGACCAAACAGGCCCAGTTCTCTCAGTCTCTCTTCATAGGGAAGTGTTTCTAAACCTAGAGAGCATTTTTGTTAACAGAGGAGTTATTCCAGTCACTTGTTCATTCTATTTCAAGTGTGGTTTTACCACGTATCTGTCTTAGGACAGTATGAGATGGAGCTTTATTTTCAGTCCCTTTTCTAGTCATCCCAACATGAGATTTGGCTTCACTACACCACATTGCTGGGTTGACATTTTCATTGTGATTTACTTTCTAGTAAAGTGGCTGAGTTCAGAGCCAGGTTTCATGCATAATGTAAGCTCCATCAAACCACTTTTGTACCTCGCAGGGACTGTGACCTAGGCACAGGTTTTTGGTTCTGTGTAAGGATGAAATTGGCTTCACAGGAAGCCATGGGAAACTGCAGCTAAAGGTTTCAAGCTGCATGTACGCCTCCTGAATTTGGTTAGTAATTCTAAGGAGAAGCCCATTGGCAGGACTTTCAATTGGAAACTCTTTTTAACTGAATTGTGTTGGCTCTGGGGTACCAGCCTTCCATTTGGTCTCCCATTCAGGGTTTAGCCATTATCTATGATTATGTCTGAGGCTTTTGTTCTGTTTTTTAATCTGAAACCTACACCGAGAAACCCAAGAATATTCTGTGCCCACAGCATTTTTTCAGCCAACCAGGGAACGATAGCTTGGGTTCACTTGGAGCAGTTCTTTGGGTTCTGCTTCCTTTGAAATCAGATAATTATACTTCCTCCTGCTTTATTTCTTTTTCTTTCCTCCTATGTCTATGTATTTCTGCCATCAGAGCGCACCATTATCACAAACATCCCAGTCTCTTTTGTAATGCAGCGGGCCAATCCCTTGCTCTCCCATTTCCATTGTACCACCTTCCTACCCTTTCTGATAAATGCTAATTTCCCCAGCCTTTGTTTTATTTATTTATGTATTTAAATATTTTCTATACTCTTTAGACAGTTCACATCATTAAAATATACAACAGACAGCAGCAATCAACTATTAATAACATAAAAACAACATAAATAATATATCAAATAAAATGGCAACAATAAACCCACAGCAACTGCAATCAGATCAGTTTGAGGTATAACAGCAGTACAAGATAAAATATAATATAAAATGAGAATAAAAATTTAACAGATAAAATACCAGGTAAATATAAAGTATAAATATAAAAATATTGGTGCCAAAAAGAATAGAGAGTCCATGGTGCACCTCTTTGGGGAGCTGATGCCGCAACTGAAAGGTCCTTCTCCTAGTGGCCACTCTGCTTCCTGGAAAGGGGGCTCTCTGAGAAGGACCTCAGATTATAACATCAAGGCTCAGGTAGGCACATAAAGGAATAGGCATTCCTTCCAGATAGCCCGGCCCCAAACTGTTTAGGGATTTCAGTGTTAGCACGTGGAATTGGGTCTGGACTTTAATTGGTAACCAGTGCGCTTGAAAGAGGACTGGCACATTATGTTCTTGTCAGCCAGTCCCCAATAGCAGCCTTTCAGCCCTATTTTGAACCAACTGACTTCTCCAGACGATTTTCAAAGGCAGCCCCACCTACAGTGCATTACAAAAGTCCAGGCGAGAGGTTTTCAGAGCATGAACCGCTGTTGCTAGGCTCTGCCTGTCCAGATCGGTCGTAGTTGGTAAATCAGCTGAAGCCGACAGAGGTGCTCCGTGCCTCTGCAGGCGCTTGCGACTCCAGTGACAGTCCTGGATCCAGGAGCACCCCCAAACTACAAACCCCGTCCTTTAGGGGGAGTGCAACTCTTAGACTTGTTAGAACCATTATACAACAACTGAGAGACTCACCAAGGGATGTTTGTTTTCCTTTTTAATATTAGACTTGGGAATGTGAGAAACAGCAGTATAACGTCAATTTTTAGGAAGGTATCGAGGGAATATCCAGGGAATTACATGCTTTTCTGGCTGCATTGATGCAAACCATTGTGAAATATAATTTTATCCAGCAAATCTTTCTGTAGAAAAACGAAATGGCTTCCAGAAAGGTAAAATGGAGGAGGCCTCAACCAGTAAGAAAAATCAGTCAGTCTTTCTGCCTGTTATGATTGGCCCAGAGTGGCCTATGGTGGCTGTCTCAGCCAGACCATAAGAACACCATCCTACCTGGCTCTGAGAGAAAGAAACCTCTCTTCTGCTGCCAGCTGCAGGTCTCTGCTAAAGCAAAACGCCTGGGGCATCTGGGTGCTGCCATGGCAATTCAGATGCCTGGCTGAGGTCAGGAGGATTAGCCCTCAGTGGCTGCTAGTCACTGTGGCTATAGGCTGCTCCAGGGCCAGGCACAGTAGGCAGTGGGCCTCTGAATAATAATTGCTGGGGCACATCAGCTAGAAACACCAGTAGGAGAGCTATTGCCTTGTCCTGCTAATGGATTTTCCATAGGTGCCATGGAATGCAATATGTTGGACTAGTTGAACTTTGGTCTGCTCCAGGGGGGATCAAAGTATAATGTTGATCTGGGGCAGAAGCCCTGCTTTTCCTGTTGGCAATGCCGTGTTAAAAATAAACTTTTAACTTTCTTTCCAGCTATTTGTTTTTTGTGCTTAATTATACTCCATTTCTCATAATGTAAATACCAAGTTGAAGACATTTTAAGGCAGCCACCAGCTGGTTTTTTTCTTTTCCTTTTTCTGGTCAAGTCTTATTTACAGACTTGTAGAATTTCTTTTACTAATTGAATTTATTACAGTTTTCCATGCCTTTATAATGGCCAGGTTAGATTATTACAGTGTCCAAGCATATGTTGCAATGGAAATAGTCTAGAAAGTGCAACTAGTGCAGAACAGGATAGTCGCATAGTGCTCAGAGGTTCTGTTGAATACTGTCAGCTTTCATACACAAATTAAAATGTTAGTTTTGACCATAGTATCTGTAGGACCACCTCTCCCATGGGTGCCAACCGATATTCTGAGATCAAAATCCTGCTCCAAGGAATGCCACCTTCAAAATTTGGCAGATGGTGGGTTGACAAAAAGGACTTTTCTTGCAGTGCTGTGAATATGGAATCCCCTTTCCAAATATATCTGTTTGGCACTGACTTGAACTTTTTAAGTACCAAGTTTTGTGTTCACACTTCTGCTAGACTGTAACTGTTGTCTTCTTCTGAATGAATGCCATATGCTCTTTCCTGCAATACTATGTACAGTGTAAATAATGTACACATAAAGTATATTTGCATGTATATTTTTGCTTGGCTTTTATTCTGTGTAGGTGTTAAGTTTTGTAAACTACCTTGAGTATAATTTTTTTAGTTGACTATATGTAGGAAAAGTAGTATAAGTGCTCATATGCAAGAAATACTTAAAATGTTCTTCACTTAGAGGTCCACCAAGTGTAGGATCTCAGTGTGCACTTCTGTGGAAGGTTATGCCTTCTTCAGGCCATTAGCTTGGAATGATTCCCACCCTGCCCCCAAGCCTTTCATTCCGCTCCCTTGCATTTGTATCTCTCTGGGTGTGCATTTCCACACATACATGCATGCCTCCGAATCTCAGCCATCAGCTTCAGTTTCACAGTCTTCAGCTTCCCTTGCATTACGCCAGTTGGGAAAGATTCCCTTTCTCTTCTTGATCCCCACCTCCCTACATACCACTCTCCACAATTTCCCTTCAGAAGGCGCTTATGGCAGAGGAGTGGATGCAGACTCTCAGTAGACTGTATCGATGTGGCTTATGCACAGTCCTTTGGGTTACACTTTAGATTCCTCTATGAAATTGCATACCTGAAGACCGTCAGGAGGGGTTGTATGGAGAAAAAGGATTCAGTTTCCTTTGGCACTTGGAGGCTTCAATTGAAAGTGATCCTTAAAGCTTGCAGTTTTTCTTTTTTTGCTTTTATGAAGCAAGATTGCTTTTAATCATGAGCATCGCAACTGAAAAGCAAGTTCTAACAAAAGTAAATAAATGCAAAACAGAAGGTCTAGCAGACAGTTCTTAGCATAAGATTAGCCAGTAGTATGTTCTTGCTCATACCTGCCTTATGTGATTTTACCTTTTGAAAATTAAACACAAGACTTCCATAAAAACTGCAGTCGAACTTTTCTGGATTGCATAGATGGTGCTGAAATAGCTGTGCAAAATGAAAACATCTGGCTGACTTTTTGCCAAGACCTTTAAAAAGTTAATGAAAATGGCAAGGAAAAGAAGCAAAAGTGAGATGCGCAGGTTTAAACATACGTATATGCTTTGGTTCTTGGTTGCCATGGCAGAAGGTGACTGCTGAACTACTTGCCTCTCTGCAAAGCGTACACCACTATCTGCTGTCCCCCTGCGGTGTGCACGCCTGGACGCTTCGCTTTCCCACTCCTTGCTTCCTCCCTGCTGAGCCTGGCTGACCATCAGCACTTGCTGGAAAGGATCCGATGCTGTATTGTAGGCTGGGTAAATTAAAGGGTTAAAAGGGTACCTTCCCCCACCCCCCACCCCAGCGTGCTCTACTTAACCGGCTCCTCTCCAGAGAGGAGCGAGCTAGGGAAAGTAGAAAAGCAGAGATCATCCACTTCCATTTTCTTTAAGTATTTATGTTATTTTCCACGCACAAAGCTATATTTGTGTTAAAACAGTGTTTCAGAAGTGCAGCCTTTTGAATAGTGGTCCAAATGTCTGATGCCATGAGATGGAAAACCAGTGCACATGATTGCTTCCTGGTGTCCCATCTGCGTCAATTAACACGGACAGTAGGACTGGTCTCATGACCCTGAACTCCCGGTTAGCGCAGACAAGGGGGCCTTCTCTGAACAAGCTGTCACTAAAACGGAATTCTCGGAAATAGCTTCCATGACTGATTAGTTTTGGCTGGCATTTCCTCTCAGTTGTGGACAGTTAGTGGGATTCTGGGACATTATGAATATGTGGTCATTTTAAATGCTCTAGCTTCCACCCAGAGGCCAAAAGAAAGTCTTCCTTCTGGCAGCCGCTCCACAGGCTTGGACACAAACGGCACGAAGCAAAAACTGCAGTATCTCATTCTAAGGTGTGTGGCACTTCCTAAGCCCAGGGGCTTCCGAGGTTGTTGTCGGATTGCTGTCATTCGGGGTTGCCTGAAGAGAGTGCAGGGATACATTTTGGGGTTCTAACAACATGGCTGCTGTGGGTTAGTCTGGTGACCCAGCTGTGGGTGCATGTCCAGGTGCAACATGGCTGATGGGCGCTGGCCGCTGCCACTAAGAATACCCCAAGCCCCAGGATCCCAATGGCTGCTCTTGTGTCGGGCATCTTTGCAGCTCGCTTGTGTCCTTAGGAGAGCTGCGGGTTTTGTTCAGCGGGTTGTGCGCAACCTGGCTGCTAAATCACATTTAGCATGACCAGTAATGTGGCGTGTTCCCTGTGAGCCTTCCCCATCGCACTTCCAAATCACATAGTCTAGCTTTTGCTGAAAACAGTCTAAAGGATTTCTTAGAGATTCAGGCAAAAAGATACAGAATGGAATAAAGGTTGGTCAGTTTTAGAGCACAAAGCAATAAGTGTTTTAAAGTGACAATTCAGTGGCAAATTGATTAAGAAACAGAACTAGCTAATGCAGCCTTCCTGCAGTTTCCTTGGTGCCTGTCTCAGGTCTTCCCTCTCTTTGGCAGAAACTTGCACCTTAGCACTGTCCCAGAGAAAAGACCTTGAAACCAGCTCCTTAGCTGCCTGTGTGAAGCCTTCCTGCTTCCTAGGAAGGTCGCTCTTAGCACAGTACTGAGTGGGGAAGACCCCAAATCTCCTTTCCAGTGGAGTCTGGCAGAATCTCTTGTGTTAATATGCTGACTAGCTCATAATCACTCATCTCCAGCTCTGAGGTGGATACTGGACGATTCCTTATTATTTAGGCACCTGCGCAGTTTGCTAGTCAATAGGCATGCTGTGTGGAGGTACTTGGCCTTGAGTTGCCCTCAGCCAGGCCATCTGAATCACTATGAGAAGAACAGAAGGAATTTGCAGAACGTGAGGCAGGGAAACTGCCCTTGGGAGAATGAGAGGCAGTGAAGGAAGCAGGGAGGAAGAGGTGGAAAGGAAGCTAAGTCTGGGGTCTTCCCCGTGGGATTCACTGTTATTTCTGTTGAGCTTCGATAGGAGATAGTGGTTGCTGATTTCCACCTTTGTTCAACTGGACCTAACATACTCTGAGAGAGCCAATGTGAGGTGGTGGTTAGACTGTTGGACTGGGGCTTGGAGGACCTAGGTTCTAGTCCCTGTTTGGTCATAAAGCTTATTGGTGAGTTTGGGGCAGTCGCAGACTATGAACCTAGCCTACCTCACAAGGTCATTATGAAAATAACACGGAGAAGAAGAGGAGGATTATGGGCTCCTTGAAGGCAACAGTGTGAGATTTAAATATAATGAGTGTCCCGGGATCTCTCTTTCCTCAGAAAGCCAAACCCTTGCAAGTTCCCACTGCATGGGAAAACAGGACAGCCTGACAATATAATCTGCTGATGACAGGCATGGTGAATAATTTTCTTACTGAGAAAGCCTCTATTTCCAGATAATACATCAATGAGAGTTGGTGATTTCCTATCTTTGTATTTAGGTGGCACAGAATCTTTAACAAGCAGATGATTAAACTATAGTTAAGTAAATGCAGCTTTGAGGGTGATATTCATAGAGCATTACCTGAATGGTTGCTTCCTTTTTCTTTTGCTGGATTTCTTCATTTGGAGAAAAGTCAAAGGCATTTCTCCTGAATCCAATCTTATAAATGGCACACAATCGTTCTTTCCTTGCCAAGACTTTATTTCACATGTGGCTGATGCCAATTTTCTTCTCACATATGTGAGATGCATTTGGCCAATGGTAAATTTTACATATATATATATATATAGGTTTTAAACTTTGGAGGGGAAGCACTTGCATTTAAAGGAAAAGTCTATTAAATAATCTTTCTCCTTCAGTAAACAATTAAGATTTTAAATCTTATGAGAGACTGCCAAGGAAATGACTTCTAAGATAGGAGAGTTCATGGTTATAAAGTATTTTCATTTTATTAGGCTGTTCTTGGAACAGTAAAGCATCATGTGATTATGCATCACAGTATGTGAATAAGCACCTCCAATGAGCCATATAAAAAAAATCTAAGCATCACAAATTCATTTTCAAAAGGTACGTGTTTATCATTTCCCGCTCATGGAAGGGAACAGAAAAGGTCTTATTCAAAATTGTCTGGTGGAACTCTTTTCCTTGCCTGGTCACAGCAGGGGACCTCATGGAATGGCTCTTAAGGTAATACTTTTATAACAAGTAATTGGGTTGCTGTTTGTAATTTTAAAAAATACTTACATAGCCTGTACAAAATGTAGAGCCTCATCAAACAAATGTATGCAAACTACATCAACGTTTTCTGTCAGGTATGGCGGTTCAGCTTAAACTTCATCTCTCAGAATTATTTCCTTAATACGGGAAAAGAAAACAGCAACACGATTGCATTGAAGATCTCCCAAAGCTGTCATGACCCACCCAAAGATTTATTTGCAGATTACAAAGACCTGCACAGTTTTTATTGCTTTAGTATGCTTACAAGTTTTTGTTCTCCTCTGTCAAGGTTTCAGCAGTGGCAGTCGATTAAATGTCATGGGTAACTTTAGGGAACTTTAGGCTGCATGAGTCTAGGACTTAGAGTGGATACAATTTTAAGACATCCATTAACAGTTGTTGTTTAAAAGAAGGGCACACAAGCAAACAAGAAACACGGACACACAGTAGCTTAAGGTGCAGTCCAGTAGGGATGCCTGTAACCTTCCAAATTCAGAGGGTTACAGACATCCTCTGCAGGGCAGAAGGGATGCAAGGTGAAGGTCACCTCCAGTCTGCAAGACAAGCTGCTCCTCCAAACAGGAAGGAAGGCCACCAGAATACCGCGTTTCATAGCAGCACCAGCCTTCCCCCTTCCCTGACCAAGACGCCACTCAGCAGTTTCTTGACAATGCCAAGAAACTGCTCTAGCCACAGCAGCGAGTGCTCTAGAAAAAAGTTGGGGGAGCCAATACCTCCCTTTTCTGGACTAGCTGGAGGCTCTGGAAATGTTGCAAAGATGGGAGACACTGAGAAGATTCAGCATTTAAAATCAAGAGCGTTACAGAGCTAAGAGGGGCATATTGTCCCCCTCCCCCTTTTGGTGGACTTTGTTCGGCTACTTTCCCCCTCTTTGATAATGCTCTTCAGTTGACAACTCAGAAGTTTGTTCTGGCAACTGTGTGCAAATTGGCCTATAGGTTATTTCACCAAGTCAGTTTCCTTCTATGTTGCCTGTTCCTTCTTAGGTCTCTGCTTGACAGCTAAAATATACAAGAAAATTAACCATCCATGCATGGATGGATGGATGGATGGATGGATGGATGGATGGCTTAGATAGATGGATCGTCCAGGTACATGAAAAAGACCTGGGGCTGATTTTATGGGTTCCAGACCAGTGACGCTTACTCCAGAGTGCTGCTTGGGCATTGGTAGAGGGAGAGTGGCAAAGGCATGACTGCCAACAGCATCAGCCTTTTTCACTGCTCTTGCCAAGCCACTCACAAACTAGTCCCCACAACCCACAACTAAATGGCTCGCCTGCGTTTGAATAGTGCAGCAACCCATCATGGCTCAGGCAACCCCTGGAATAAGCCAAGCGAGATCATGGTGGCTTGTTGCTGACAGATAAGCTGCTCTACAAGGTGGGTCTAAGGACAGCCCATTGTGGCTAATTGCCTGTGACACACCATGTCCTGCAAGCCCAGTTACATAGGCTGTCTTTCTACATGCTGCTGCTATTTTCGTTTGGATCATGACTAGAATATCCAAACAGCAGGAGTGTTGCTAGGTACTTAGAAGATTTTAGAGAGAGGCCTGTAGGACATATGTCTGCATAAAAATTGCATTTTTGAATTAAACCTATATGCAAATGTAAATATAATTAGTAGAATTCTTTTAAATTTCACAGGAGGCAAAGCCAGCCAGTAATTTCAGATAAAATAAATTCTCCAATTAATTTTCACCCTGTAACTTATCATTCCAAATCAGTGAGATAGATTTTTTCCCTAAGCTTATAGGCAATTATCCCTTCCTTCTCCACCTGCAATCCTCCTTGAAGATTGTTCCCTGCATAACAATTAAATCCCTTCCAGTTGCAGCAAAAGATGTGGGAGTTTGATACATAGATCAGGGACCCTAGGAAATATATCTGGCCCTGGGGTCCCATGAGCCAGGCCTAACAATGCCCCTGCCTCTCAGTAAAATTTATCTTACAAGTTAGACTCATACGTGAGAGTAGGAAGTTACCTCTTTTAAATGCCACCATTTGCATCATTAAATGGGATCATTCAAGCAAACTGTTGCCCACTCAGTACTGTTAGAAGATGCAGAGCAGGGCATAATATGCTTTGCCTGTTCACATCTATATAAGAAGGCTCGTACAGCAGAAGTTCAAGTTCTTCCGTTCCATCCAGAGGCACATCAACATTTTGAACAGCACAGAATAAGTACTTCTGTGTATTTTTTTTATATAGTACCTAGAATGAGACATTCAAGCAACGTTCCATCTGTATGTTTGAAGGATGCCTGGAGCTCATGTAATTGTTTCCTTTGCATCCTGCTTTCACTGGTAAAATCTAAAAAGTATATAGAAAAATGTACATAAAATCTGACACATAAAACCAATTTTATCTTAATTACTCAGAGAGGGTGGGAGGTCAGCATTTATAGCTGCTGATAGCACATACCTATAAAAATAGCTAAAAGGACCAAGAGATTGAAAAGCTTTCTGTAGAGCCACTTGATCATACATGCATTTTCTCCATTACGTCTAGCCAAATTATCCCTTACTGTGCATTTGCATTTCTATTTTCACTCTGGACTTTTTTGGATACCTCAGCTCTGGATTAAGCCTCACTTACCTTGCTTTCCATCCAGGCTCTTTTTCATTGTCTGCTGATGATTTTTTCAGCTGTACTCAAGGGTCAGAGGAAATGGAAATATATAGTTGGATGTTTTCCATATGCTGAAGATGGAGTAACTGATACTACTTCAAACATTGCTGTAATGAAACATTGCCTACATCTAGTCATGTTTCTGGGTTGTTATTTAGCCCTTTATTACTGTTTTAGTGTTCACATTTCAAGTTCGGATAGGTCTTGATTTCTGCTTATCCTCAGGTCCCATTAACTGCTATGCATGTTTATCATGAGTCTTCAGATTCTCAACAAATCATTGGGAAGTAGCATAACTAGACATCTGGTACCCTCGGGGCTCTTCTATATGAAAGGAGTCCATAATAACCAAGTGCTAAAACCCAAAAGTTTATTAATTCTTACAAGGGTTTAGTAAAAGTGGCTCACTTCAGCACCTCCTTTCTTGTATTTCTTAACAGCAGACCTTCTTTTTAGATACTTCTCTTTCCCTAGACTTCTGGGATCAGAAATCATCATGCTCTTGGCATGCCCACATTAGTCTTGATTGTAATCTCCCCTTCCTTCCCATCCACCTTTTCCAACTTTTAAGGTTCCTTTTCTTCCCCTGTTTTTAAGGAAGCTATGTTCCTTGCCTCTGAATTCCCAATACCTCTCCTGGCCCTAGTCTTTAAGCTTCAGCTGGCTACCTGGGGCCAACAACTTCCATCATTGGCGGACACTTGGAAATCATTAATCCAGTGCAGGGTCATCCCATCACAGATGTGTGCTGATTATGCAAGTTCTTTAAATATCCTTTACTTGTGGACTGCTCAGCAGTCTGTAACATTCCTATCAGGATTTTTAAAAGGTGCTATCTTGGAAGCATTTTGCAAGTGTTAGCTTGTGAGCAGAAAATTTTGTAAAGCTTTTTCTGTTGAAGACAGGATACGTTTGAAATATATGGTAGTTGAAAGCATTATTTAATAAGTTTGTAGAAGTTAACAAAGGTAAATAGACCACATCATGTTAAGCCTTTGTAACAGCAGTTCTGGTTTGCATCACTGGACGTGGTTAGTTGGTTGGACCTGCTCTAGTATCTAGGAGTTTGACCAAGGCTTATTGTACAGGTATCTTTCTACCAATTCCACCTGATATAGCAGATCTTACTTTTTCTTGGGAAATACAGCCAGAAACACTCAGCTTTGTAAGTTCAAGCACCTAGAACTGCTATACTTTATGTGTGGATGACCCTTATTGCTGTTATGATGAGCTTGGAGGGGTTGAAGGGTACCGTCTCACCCAAGTCCAAGAGAAAGAAAACCTCCAGTTTGCAATTAGTTGCAGGTCTCTGTTAAACCAAAAGCCTAGGGCATCTGGATGCTAACATGGCAATGTAGATACCCTAGCTGAGGGGTCCTCTCAAAGCCAAGTGCCTCCACTTAGGGGCCAAAACAATGAGGAATCCTCTAGAATCCATCTTAGAACTGGGGATGAGTGCTTATCAGTCAGTCAGCAGATTAAAATGAGATTCTTCTGACCTCTCAACCCTGAAAAGTGGAGAGGGACTGATGGAAATATACTCCACTAGAGAAGGAAGTTCATGGTCTTTCTGTCTTGGTAGTGCTGCTCTTTGAAATTCATCCAGAATAAGCAACAGAGGAAGCATAGGCCGCAGGGGAGATTGTGCCTAGGTTTTCCTCCTGTACGGGTGCCATCGTGTAGCTTTCCCCAGAGGAAAGAGAAAGGCTGACACAGACCACAGGAAAACGTCACGACAGACAATGAGGGTCTTCATGGAACCAGGCAGATGGCTTTATGTAAGGCTGTTCTAGAATGGCTGCATTTTCTGCTGGTCATTTGCTGCTCAATTGTCGCCTTAAAACCACTTAGGAATAGTGCTTACTACTCATGCATTTTTCTGTTCTGTATCTTTTGGCCTGAATTCATAGATTCATAGATCTTTTACCCTGTTTCACCAAAACCCAGAGTATGTGCTCTGGGAGTGCAATGGATCGTACCAACACTGTAGCATGCTGGCCATAGCTGTAACCCAACCCCTGGTGCATCCCAGAGGACTACGGAAGGCTATAAAGAATCGTAGTTCAGGAATCCCCACGGGGGACTAAGAGCACTTAAGGACTGAGGAGCCTGGGTTTGTTTTATTCTCCGTGGAAGATGCTGGTTCCAGTTTTGGAATTATTCTGCTGATCTGGGACCATAGCCAGGCCACCACTGCTCTCCTCAAATGCAGGCCACAGGGATCAAAATAGATGAATACCGAAATAGATCTGCCTTAAAGCAGAGAGACAATGGAGGTAGAGCTGGTTTCAACATACTAAGTGCACTAAATCATTTTCAAGCCACATTCCTGTGAATGAGTATGTAGGCAAATTTATGTAGTTCCGAAACTGAAGCTAAGCAGATCCAGCCCATAAACTGGTGTGGTAACTACTAAGAATTCTGTGCAAGCTTGAAGAAAAATACATAAGTTATAAATTTGTCCAGTGATTAAGAACTTCTGAGGAATCTTTGCTTTAAATTCCGTTGCTTTTCCATGTCGGATACTCTATGGCTGTAGGGCTATTTGGTTATGGCCCATTTTAGGCCTGACAGATGTATTTCCTGGAGGCCCATAGGGATCAACTTGGAACTGTTTAGAAAGGAGGTAAAGGCATGTTCATGTAAGCAGGTGTTCAAGGAATGTAATTTAAGGATGTTTCTACTTTTTGTGATACATTTATTAAACATGGGTATTTATTTTCATGGGCTCTATGCAGTTATATCTTTTTGAATGGATTGGAATGTGAATATATTTAGATTACATTAATAGTCTTGACATCTGGACTGACACAACTTAGGAGGGAGTAGTGGTCAGAGCGATCTCCCAAGAATGTGGTCTCTCTAGTCTTACTTTGGTACCAAAATATGGATGTTTATTAATGTGGATTTCCTTCATTCACATATTTCTTTTGGAAAATTGCTTCCTGTCAGATGGCTGAGGGGGCAGGATGCCAAGCCTAATAAGCAGTTAAGGGCACAGGCCTTTCAAGGTTGGCAGGAGCCTTCAGACTCAGAGACTTATGGCCGTCCAGTGCAGAGCAGGAAGAGCCATGGAAGTGATCGCTGCCTCCCTGTCCTTCCCTGCTGCATTTTTCCAGGCAGGCTTTTTCTAGAGTGTCTTGCTGGAGCATCTCAGAGGGTATGGGAAGGAAGCCGGAGCAGCCTCAGAAGACCCCATAGCCTGGAAGCTCCAGCCTCCTCCTGGCTCCCAGAATGTTGCTTGTCCAGTCTCAGGGAGCAGCCACTGTGGTTCTTCCATACTGCCTGTGGGGCGTCAGTGCTCCATCTCCCCGGGCCAAGGTGAGAGCGCCATCTGTGACCTGGGAGCTAGGAATCCAGACTATCCTATGCCCCAGCATTGCCCTGCAATGTCTAAGGACTGCAAGATTGTTCCCTGCAGAAAGAAGTAATGGAATTGAGGAAAATCTTATGCTGAAGTTGCCTTAGATACTGTACCTGTAAACACTGGACAGTTTTCAAGCTATGCTTTGAAAAACATACATGGAAAAACAAATCAGTAGTCAGGGCTGAAATACTGGCATTTTCCTGGCTTTTCTGTAAATTATACATTTTGATCAGTGGGAAGTAAGAGTAGCTAGTGACTAAATTACAACTAAATAGACAGGGGCATCTGCAGTTCTTTGGCACAGCACAATGTACTATCTTGTTGGAGTATGGAGGTGCAGCTTTCCTTATGAGATAGGATGCTTTTCCTAACAAAGGCTTCAGTACTAGAAGTCTCATAAGTTAAGAGCCCCTCGTTAATTTTACTTATATATTTATTTATTTGCTGAATTTCTATACCACCCAACAGCCAAAGTTCTCTGGGCAGTTATAATAACAGAATAGAACAGAACAGAATAGAATAGAATGAGAAGACCTAGTGTGTTCATATGCCCATATCAAGGGGTGCAGTGGTTTAAACCGCTGTGCTGCTGGGCTTGTTGATAGAAAGGTCGCCGGTTCGAATGTACACAACGGGGTGAGCTCCCGTTGCTCCGTCCCAGCTCCTGCCAACCTTGCAGTTCGAAAGCATGCAAATGCAAGTAGATAAAAAGGTACCACTTCGGTGGGCAGGTAACAGTGTTCCGTGCACTTCAGTGTTCAGTCATGCCGGCCACATGACCACGGAGACTGTCTGCGGACAAATGCTGGACCCCTCGGCTAGGAAACGGAAATGATCACCACCTCCTACAGTCAGGCATGACTGGACTTAATGTTAAGGGGAAACCTTTACCTTTACCTTTATGCCCATATCAAAATTGGAACAGAGATGCATGGAAGAATAGCAGATCACAGAATTTTCATGTGCTTATAAATTCTTTTGGTACATTGAGTTTTTATCCCTTTGTATTACCAGAGACTGTAATAATGATGTTTTTTAATAGGAATACCAAACACAAAGTTTCTAAACTAACCTCTTTTTCAAGCTCTGGGCAAGGAACACACCAGCCATATTTATTTGACTTGTTATTCCAGTTTATTTTTTTCATTTGTCTTAAATAAAAGGAAAGCTCAGAATCTGGAGATAGTTGTTCTTGCAAACTTCCTTTATACAGAGTTTCCTAATTAAATGTGTTGGATGTCATTGATATTTGGATCAGAAAGTCACATTTCCCCTGGCTTTTTTCCCTGCTCAAAGGAAAACCTTTCTCTGTTACATTTTATGAGTTCACACTGTTTGGCTTTCATTTTAATTAAATCAAATAGCCTTCCAGGCAGAGAATTTGATTTAATTTTGCATTGCAAACAGAAACAGTTTATACCTGCTCATTATTCCTCTTTTTATTAGTATCTTGTGTCTAATTCTGCCCATGGAAATAAACAAATTAGGAGAGGAAAAATTGTAAGAAGCAGGAGACACCCCAAAACAGCTTGATAAGAGTCAAGCAGACTCAGTGACCACAGAATAATGACTTGGGAAGGAGAGAAAAACCAGAAGGGAGGGCAGCATGAAATACCATATACTGGAAGACAACATGACTGGCAGGATGCATTAAGAAGAATACTCCATGCTGCAACATTTGATTGCAGGTCTAACTTACTGTATTACAATCACCAGTAAAGATCTGCTTTTTTATCTACCAAAGCTACTGCCTTTAAAATGGATGGAGGGTTTTTTACTACTACTATTATACTTAAACTATATTCTTCAGTAAGGTACAGTTATAAAAATTCTAATTAGCTGCCATTACATTTTAGATAATTTTATTGGTAACAAGTTTTACTATTTTTGTAATCATATTCTAATTAATCAAAAGAACTCTTAAGCTCCTGTTAGTTCCTGATCATGTTATCTGACTTAAATACACTGAAATGGTGCCTGTGGAATTGTACTGAATTGTGCTGTTTAAAGATTAACTGCTACCTTTATAGGCAATCTCCTAACAATGCTTATATTCTAGTGTATATAAGGAATCTATGCATAATAAGCCTTCATAGCACTGTAGTCAGGCTTGGTTTCGACTGCTGGGTTCCCTGAGCAGAGCAGTCCTATGGTCTCTAGTCAACATTTAAGGGAACAATCAGATTCTTTGGATTCCAAGCTCCAAGGCCAGAATAGAGGTCCGTCCTCAGATCTGGGGATCCATCTTTGAATTGCCTTTCTCCTGTCACAGCTACCGCTGAAGGGACCACACCAGCTGAGGTTGTAAGAGTGACCTGGGAGGAGTAAGAAGGCTTTCCAGGAGTGGTGGGAGGGGACTTGGGATTACCAGCATATAATCTAACCTAGCAGCACCCTAGCCTCATTCCTACCCTATCAGAAACACCTCATATAAACAGCCAGAACTGGCCATCTAGCTGATCTGCAGGGTAGGAGGAGCATGGAGGAAATATTGCCTTCATGCTGTTTACAGCCTGCACAGAACACCCATAATCTTCTGCATTCAGAGACTTACAGACATCTCCACTGGACAGTACTCAAAACTATGTTGGTTTTGATGGTCCCCTGAATTAAGTGTCCAGTATGGTGCACATGACTGTGTCGTGGTTGAGAGTATTTTTCAGCTATGTTTACATGCAGTTTACATGCATGTAACACATGGATATCAGGGTTACTCTCCAGTTGCATGTGCTCTTTCATATGTGTCATTTATTACTTTTGCACACGCCCCCCATAAAATGTGTGTTCGCTATATTCCTTTTATCTCAAGAGATTCTAACAATATAGTTTGTGACTTCATTAACTTATGGACTATGACTAGTATACCTATTAACATATGGTTTCTAGTCTCTGAGTATTTTGAGATGAGACTATAAGAAGAGTCAGTACTCTTGTCCAGAACTCTGTTCCAGCAGTAACCAATCAGATGACCTTTGGAAGCCCACACACAGGACATGAATGCACGATCCCTCCTGCTCTTGTTCCTAGCAGCTGCTAATGCTTCCGATCCAGGAGACTGCATAGAGCCATCACCACTAATACCTGTTGATAACCTTATCCCCGTTAATTACCCTAATCCACATTTAAGCTTTCCAAGTTGGTGGCCATCTCTGCATCTGTGATTAACACACACACATGGTTAGCTACGGAATGAATCACATAAATAATCTGCATGAGCTGGATTTCCTCTGACATATTTTTTTCTCATCAGAATCCATTAATCTTGTCGCTTCTGCCCCTCTGTGATTCTTGTGATTCTAACTATATTATACAGAATTTTTTTGTAAGATATAAATAATATCATTAAAGATTAAAAATGCATCCTTTTATCTTTCTGGAATCTCCCACTGCTCAGAATCATTGGATGAGGACAAATTCTCTGACAAATTTTATGGGAAAGGGAGATCACCCTATCCAACTTCTCCCCAGTGCACAATATTGTACACTTCTGCCATGTCCCTCTTTACTTGCTGTTTGTCGTGGGATTCCCAGATGGCAACCTTATTCTCTATTCCTTTGGGAGAGGCTCTTCTGCTTGG
The DNA here is from genome assembly GCF_004798865.1 of Varanus komodoensis. Lineage (NCBI taxonomy): Eukaryota > Metazoa > Chordata > Lepidosauria > Squamata > Varanidae > Varanus > Varanus komodoensis. Next base: position 10,063,399 of record NW_025336346.1, read on the forward strand.
GTCATCAGGCTGGACCGAGCATCTCACTAGGTCTCTTCTGAAAGAAGGAGTATTTTTGTCCACTAGGCAGCAGGTCAGTTGGTAAGCTCCATGCTCACTTCATCCTAGCATTAGAAACCTTCTGTCTTTGCCTGCATGGAAGTTAGGGTGGAAGAGTGGCAACGCAGGTCCTCCCAGCTATCTCAGGCAGGCAGGTTGGCTGATCAGAACACAATAGGTCCAGATAGGTTTCTTCAGGGGCAGTTGAATTGCAGGTTCTTTTAAAGAAGCTGGAAACACTCCTGCTGTATGAGACATTTCCAGCCTTTTGGACACTGCTTCCCCCTTGCTAGATTTAATAAGCCATGAAGGACTTTCATTTTGTATGCTCACAACATAAAATATTAAACATTAATTACAGCTAAGGCTCTTGTGGAACTTTAACATGATTCAGCTGGAAATCTCTAGACAGACAATGAAACAAGTGCTGCCAGATCAGTGATTAGAAAAATCTGTGCCAGGGATAACTTTACAAACCTTATTTGTTATTAAACCCTAATTTCTATATTTTATTTGACGGTTTTCTCAATATCCTCTCCACCCAATGAGTGTTCAGGGTGATTCAGAACAAAACTGTACAACAAAAAGACAATTTATTCAACTAAAATGGAAAAAATAGATAAATTATGAGGAAACAGGAATCTCCTGAAATGAAACAGCAGTATTAATCATTCCATTCTCACAAGAATACTATGGGTTTTACAGATATCTAAAAGCCAGTAATGAAGAAGCCAACCTAACCAACTTGAGAATGAAGTTCTACATTCAGTTGCTGCTGTACAGACATTCTGTGTCATGATCAACCACTACCTCAACTTTCGCAAACCTGGTGCCTTCCAGGTGGTTGGACTTCAGCTCCAGTCAGACTCAAATAGAAACAGAGTGAGTCAGAAGGGGTTTCCTGGACCATCTAGTCTGACCTCCAGCTCCAGCTGGCTCTATTCATGACATGCCTACCATGTGCATGTCCAGCCTATCCGTAAACACCCTGACTGATGGGGCTTCAACCACCTCCCATGGAAGCCCTTTTCATTTTTTGCCAGTGCATTTGAAAATCTGTTCTATTGAATTGGGAACCTTCAAGGATGTCACAGGAGGTGGCACAGGGCATTGCAGGGGGAAAGAACTGGTGAAAGTCTCCTGTCCTGTTCTTGACAGTAAAGCCACCGCTAATCAAAGGCCTCTTTATAAACAAGGGTCTCCCTAAGGACAGTTAGGAATGACAACCATCCAATACTTGGTTTCTTTTAAATTTAAATAGATTGGGTTTGGGAATCTTGTCATGCATGTTGAAGGTTTCCACTGCTGGAATTGGAGAACTGCATCCTTTCTTCCACCTGGTCTTCCCGTCACACATCCCAAACTGGGAGACCCAGTGGAGGAGTCCTGGAGTGTGTGGGGGGAATTGTGGAAAAGAGAGGAAGATCCAGTCGTCGCATTCCACCAGTGGTATCCCTCTACGTACAGAATGGGATTTCTGGATCCAACCCACAGTACATTACAAATTTAAGTTCTTGGTTTGTTAACTTCTTGCATTATGAAGAACATCAATAACACCTCATTGTTTAATAGGCTGAACAATTTGCAGTGGCTGATTTATTACACAGTCAATAACACTTGAATCTGGATATTTTAAATAATATTAATTGAGCTCTAAAATGGACTTTCCATTCCCTGTGTCCCGGTTTTGGCAAGAACATAATTATTTCTGCTCCTGGATCTCCTCTGAAGATTGCACTGTGTGATCTAATATTGCCATCAGATGGAAGCGTACGTAGGCCTGGTGCCTCCAAGTGTGTCAAGCAACTCCCTGTTCCAGGAAACACCACCCACTATTGTTTCCAAGACCTTATGCACATTAGCTAATTGAATGGAAACACTGTGATGCAAGCTAGAATAATGTCACTGCACTGAAAGGAAACAGTTTCAAATTTGTAGGTTGAGAAAGTATTACAGGACAAATTATGAGAAATAAAGTCTGTAATAGGCTGCATTCTCCATAGTGTGCTGAGGAAATCCAGTTCTGTAGTTTATATCTGATCACCTAGGAACAACTTTGTCAGTCCTGAATCTGTGCTTGGTGGCAGACGTCTCCTAGATGAAGGCTAATAATGTAGCAGCGCTACAACCACTCCATGGTCTACAGATGCTCCTGAATCCATTTACCTTGCAGGATAAGCAGGTGGCGATGTTAAGTGCTTTTTCTCAGTCACTTCTGCTAAGTTAGCATGCTGTTGGCCCTAAACAATTATCAATGCCTGTCTATGCTGAAGGAATTGCCACTTTAGTACATTCTGTATGGGACTTCCCTGAAAGACTCTGAAGAAACTGAAAGTAGTGGTGGCTAATTATTGAGTGGCATAGGCAGGTGGAGCATGTACAGCCACATCTGGGGCCAATGCAGGGTACAGGTATTAATCTTACAAGTTCTTTATGACCTAGAGACATACTTATGTGAGGGAAGATCCTTAGTCTCCACCCCATGAAAACATTTACTGGCCAAGATAGTCATCATGGGTTCTACTTCACACTGCCCCGGTTTGGAAGATGAGGCTGTCTAGGGTTTGAAGGAGAGCCTTCCCAAGGACCCTGGCTTTAGGGAACACCGTGCAGATTTGTCTATATTGCATGTTACCTGCTTCGGTTTAAGAAACCACAAAAGACCCAACTCCTAAAGATGTTGGCTAGTTGGGACAGTTGTGGCCTGAGTATTTCAATATTTGTTGAATTGAATTTTATGTGTAAAAATTATTAGCTGCCTTGAGCACATTTGGAAAGCTGTGGCACAAATGCTTCGCATAAATTATAAGCTTTGAAAACTGGTGTAGTTAAGAATGCGAGGAATAAGCTTGGGAGTTCCTGACTGAAGTCTCACCTCAGCTGTTTACTTGCCTGGGGAATGTTCACAGGTCGTTTTCCCTTTTCCAGTCTCCTTCACAGTAATATGTTGACCTCCTGTTCAGAGCTTTTATATTAATGCATATTTGGACATTTGGAATGTACTCTATAAATGATACTTTTCTTTTTAAGCATTGAGCTAAATTCTGGTCTTACTATTACCATCTTACTAATTTCTGTCTTAACTATTGACACTAGAATTCTCTGATCTTAAACAGGAAGTAGTTCGCATAGCATGGACTGGTGCTGAAAATGGCGTAGGCTTTAGAGACACATCAAAGACTGTAAATTATCAAATTACATTTGTTTGATTTTGTTGTTATCTTTGTGACTCTCTATAAATCGTGTGTTCTTCTGAGCTGATTTCAAATCTTTGAAATTATATAACTCAATCTTGAATCGTATGTGTTTGTTGCTGTGTTCCATCAAGGTGTCTCTGATTTATGGCAACCCTGTAAATGAATGTCTTCCAAAATGTCCTGACCTTGTCAGCTCTAGTGAACTCAGGACTGTGGCTTCCTTTATGGCATCGATCCATCCCACAGTTGCACATTTTCTTCAACTTTCCCTCGCATGTATGTCATCTCCAGTGCCTCTTGCTTTCTCATAGTGCACCTGAAGTACGATAGCTTCAGTTTCATCTTGTTTACTTCACGGGTAAATTCTGCCTCGATTTGAGCTAACAGCTACTTGCTCATCTGTCAATCCAGTGTATTTGCAAAGTTCTCTTCTGGCACCATGTTTCCAACACATCAATTTTCTTTTTGTCAGCTTTCTTCACTGTCCAGCTTTCACACCCATTGGGAGTACAAACAGTGTGAATGATCTTGGCCTTGGTCTCCAGTATGTAATTTGAACTGAAGCATTTCTTGAAAGAAAAGCAGGTCTACAAGGTAGCATATTATCAGGATATGACTATTGCAATGCAGACTGCCAGCTCTTTTCATCCTTCAGGCAGAGAGAGCTAATAATTGTTGTGCTTAGAATGCTATGATCTCATCCAAGTTGAGGGAAATCAAAAGTTTGGCAAATTAAATCATACATCATTCATTCATAGAGATCTGAGAAGAAGAGATTATAAGTAAAGTACAAGTTTAATTCTCCATAAACATGTTCAAACAAGACTTTTAAGAATATTAAAAACTGCCAGCTGACCCACACCCACTAAAACATCTGCCAGGGCCAAGGAATACATGAAAACAAGTATATATGACATGTTCTTGTCACTCATTAACCTCTTTAATCTTCAGTTACTGTTAAGCTGCTTTCTGTTAATACATAATATGAATTATAATGCATTTATAATAGTAGGAATATGAAACTTTACATTTCACTGTTTCAAATGCAATAATTGAAATTATTGGCAGTATTGGAGGCTCAGATCAAGACTGAGGGAGTGGCGTCGAGCTGTCCTTGCGCCAGCTTCCTGTTCTGAAAGGATCCGTCCATGTACAGCTGCTATCTTTTGTTCCTTTTGGGATGAAGGGAAAGTATGCCATATGAATATAATTTAACTGTATGTTCAAGTTGGATTTGTATGCGTGCTTATACAGAAAAAAGTAAACATACATTTTCCCCATTAATTAATGGCAGTGATGCAGGGGAAACAGGAGAGAACAACCAAAGGACCGAGGGACCAGTTCTGTGAGCCTAAAGGAACCAAGATGAATTTCAAAAGCAGATTGTGATATGCCATAGGGGTATGCTGCTGTGATCCTGAGTTAATGCAAACCGCTTGCATGACCTATGCAGCTTCCTCCTTTCCTTGCAGTTGTGAGGAGAAGATGGCAAACATTCTCAATCCTTTCTGACTGAGCCATTGCATCCCGCAAGGGCAAATTGAGAGTCATTTGAACTATGGCTTTTTAGAACAAGCCGGGTTCAGATTGTGGCTTCTGATCCTTGCTTATTTTCTAATGATAGTTTGTCCTTGGACAGAACACCAAAGTGCAGTTATTGTGTGAACAATAGCAAGCTAGATGGATGCTTCCAATCTCCTGCACACAACTGCTCTAGAAAATGAAAAGGGAAGGGGGAGAACATAAGCCTGCAACTTACCACGGCTGCTTCACATGACTCCTTCCTCCTAGGTGAGGGTTTAGCCATGGCCAGGCTTCTGCGAACAAGTGCAACATTTAGGGAGGCAAATTAATATTTATGCTCAGAAATTGCTCAGAAATGCTCATATGAATGCTCTGCATGCCTCGGAGTGATACAGACTTGGTGAAACTTTAGGACAGTGTCCAGCACTGCTGCTCTATCTCTGTTATTTCTGGTGTGCTTGTGGGAGTCCTGGAAGCAAGGGCAAACACCCATTTCCAAAGCAGGGCAGCTCAGTGGAGCTCCCTTCTGCAAGACGCACTGACCTGCACCATTGTACAGACTGCACCAATCTGCTTGTTTCCTTTTGTGTCTGGAAATGCTGGGTTCTCGTTTCATGAGTGATGTGTTCCCCAAATGCAAAGGCAGAATTAGATATTTCCCTCCATGGTACGGTTGTAGCAGTTCTAGGAATTCTGGTTCCTGTGTCCTTGCTGAGCAGATCAGAAGAAGCTGTCCCAGCTGGTTCAGGGACTCTAGGATACGAGCAACCAGAGAGTGAGCGATCCGACAGAGTGAACAGGGAAAACAAATGAGTTTGGCAGCAGAGTTTTAATGGAAGAGGAAACAAAGGGGTGAGGGGTCTGGACTAGCCAGCAACAGTCTTTTCCAAGAAGCCGTGTGCTCCTGAGAGTTGCAACTGAAAGGGAGTGAACTGATTACTAGCAGCAGCTGTGTGGGTGAAGATCCTCATTCTGGTTCCTGATTCCCAGCTGAGCAGATCAGCAGAAGCTGCCTCAGCTGGTCCAGGGACTCTGGGATAAGCAGCCAAGCTCCCTGGGAGCAAGTGACCGGAGAGCAAGCAGGAGGTTGGCAGGGAAGGTCCCTAACTTTTTTTCTTTTTCCCCTTAGTTTTTGCCCCCTTTGTTTTCTTCCTTGTAACACACTCCCATTTACTGGTAGGACCGTTTTGTCAACCTTCAGGGAAGACAGGAGAAAGCACTGGTTGTTACACCAGGCCCTACAAGGGAGAATAAAAAAGGCAGAAGAAAGAATGGTCTGAGAAGAGTCCCCATTGGTGGTGACCTGAAACATTTGTACAATCTTTGTTTTCACGTGCAACAAGTGCAAGCTAGTAGCCCTGTTAGAAAAATGGTGAGAGCACTACAGCAGCAAGTGTCCACCCTCTAGGTGATAAAAGATGATGAAGAGCTTTTGGACAGAGTGATGAAACTGCCACAGCTAAGAGTTATACAGAAGCTAGAAGTGCAACAGCAAGCTGAGGCAGAGAAGAAGAAAACTCTGAGGGAAGGGAAAATGAGGAGGAAACTCCCTGGAAAAGAATGACAGTTAGGTGCAGGAGAACTAGAAGAAACAGCAGACACTCTGCGCCAGCAGAAGCAGTGGAACTATTGAACCACTTTCAGTTACGCAAGAATGAGATTGGAGGGCAGCCTGGCATGGAAGAACTACAAGTCATCCCATGCAACCCTGAACAAGAGGCCAAAGGTCAGCCAAGGACTGGCTTGCAAGAACAAGGAGAGAAGAGCGTTAGTTGTGGGAGACGCCCTGTTGCATGGGATGGAAACACATGTATGTCAGGAAGACCTGTGAACTCGGCAGGTATGCTGGCTCCCTGGAGAGCAGATTAGTGAGATTACAGAAAGACTCCCAAGGCTCATACAGCCCACTGACAACGTATCCCTTCCTTCTTATACATGTGGGAACAAATGACACTGCCAAGTGGAGCTTTGAAGAAATCACAGCAGACTTTGAAGCTTTAGGGAGGAAAGTCAAGAACTTTGGGGCTCGGATAGTTTTCTCTTCAGTCCTTCCAGTTCTTGGAAGACAAACAGATGGAAAGAAAAGTGGATGCCTGGCTATGAAGGTGGTGCTGACATGAGAAATTTGCATTCTGGGACAATGGAAGATCCAACACTTCCTGGAAGATCATCTGCTGGCAAAGGATGGGTTGCAGCTTACAAGGACTGGAAATGTGTGTTTGGCCACAGCATGAGGAAGTTTATCAGGAGAGCTTTAAAGTGAATCTTGCAGGGGAGGAAGAAGTACACCTGGGCGTAGCAACCAACAAAGGATTATGCAGCACAGAAGAGAAAGCAGCTCTAATACTGCCCAGTTATAGTCTTTCAAGAAATGTTGGGAAAAAAGCTTCAGTATAAAGCATATGGTTGAAAAATCCTAAAGTATGAACTGTTGTCCTATAGGCTGTGGTGTATAAATTTAAAAATGCATACATACATATACCTGAATTCTGAATACAGGAGGGTGAATACGACCTGATAAGTATAACTGAAATTTGTTGGGATGACTTCCATGACTGGCATTCAACAATTGAAGGGTATTATCTGTTCAAGAAGAACAGAAGGAACAGAAAGGGAGGTGGATATGTGACGATACTTATCGCTGCACAGAAGAACATGAGGAGCTTAGTAGCACGATTGAGAGCATCTGGATTAATATAAATGGAGCAAGGAATAAAAGGAGCACAGTGGTTGGAGTGTAGTACCAACCACCCGGTCAAGGAGAAGAGGAGGATGACACTTTTGAAAAGCAAATTGCCAGGGTCTGTTTGTTTATTTAAAGCATTTGTATCTCATCTATATCCATTGCAAGATCTCTAGACAGCTTATAGAGAATCAATACAGTATTCTTTCAAGGAGACAAGTTCTTGTTGTTCATGGGGAACTTCAATTTCCTTGATTTCTGTTGGGAGACAAATTATGCAAACATGATTCCTCCAAGAGATTCCTAACGTGTGTTGCTGATAATGGAAAGTGGAGGAAGGAACTAGAGGAACTGCTCTCCTTGCCTTGCTACTAATCAAGAAGGAAGATCTAGTGGATGAAGTGGCAGCTATGGTAACTCTGGAGGAAAGTGACCGTGCCGTAAGTGAATTCTTGATTCTAAAAGAAACAAAAGCCAAATGCAGCCAAATGTGTATCCTGGATTTCAGGAAAGCCCATTTTAATAAACTCAGAACGATGATAAGTCAAGTTCCATGGCAAGTGACTCTAATGAGAAAAGGAGCCCAAGATGGATGGGTGTCAGGAGTGAGGCAGCTTCAAGGTTCCATTTACTGACTGAGCACTGGAACAACAGCTCTGATAGTCGTAGGATTACTCCCTCAATCTGCTGCAGCTACCAGGACCCTCATGAGTACCACCTGAGAGCCCTGAGGGAAGTGTTGTATAAGAACAGTCTCTTCCTCTGAAAAGCTGCCTCAGCAATGAAGATGCTCTGACATGCTGTGGTCACCTCTTGGCTTCTGGTTGCCCCTGCCCTGATCCCGAGGTATCTTCTCCTGTTTGTATTGCTTCATCGGTTATTGACTCCAGGCCTGCCCTGACTACATTGTTGTATGGTGGCCTGTATCTTGCCTTGTGCTTCTTTTACTCTCAGCTCTGAATTGGAACTGCTTGACTTGCTTAAGGATTGTAGTGCAGACATGGGCTTAGTTGTCCAGGTCCCGGTACCCCAGTTATTCTGCTGCCCATGTCTCAGACTCTGACAGTGGGGATTCTTTTAAAAAGCAAATTCTAAAGGCATAATTTACAACAAGAAAAATGGATAGAAGACACCTGTGTAGCTTCACAAAAAGCTTAGAGATATCTGAAAACTGAAAAGGACATGTATGGGAAGTGGAAGGAAGATCAAGCTACAAATAAAGAATACAGCCAGGTAGAGCGGAATGGCAGATATGTCATTAGGAAGCAAAAGCTAGGAATGAACTGAGGTGAAGCAAAGGATGCTAAAAGCAACAAAAAGTCTTCTTCAAATATATCCAAAGTAGTGGTAAGAAATGGTGGGAGGAGGCAACTACTCCACATGAGAACAGATAACAAAAGGCAGAAGTGCTCAATTCCTACTTTGACTCTTTCTTGCAAAAGAAGATCTATGACCTTCCTGATGAAGGGGAAGTATTGGAGCACTGGACTGAGAACAACAAGCTGAAATGCAATAGGGACAATTGCCAAGTTCCATACCTAGGAAAAAGAAACCAAATGCATGATTACAGGGTAGGGAATACTTGACTCAACAATACTGCAAATGAGGAGGTTCTTGAAATTGTTCTAGATCACAGTATGAATATGAGCCAACAATATGGTGTAGCTGCAAAATGGGCAAATGCCATTTTCAGCTGCATTAGTAGAAGTATCTCTTTCAAATCCTGTGAAGTACTAGTTTCCCCTTACTCAGCATTGGTTAGACCTTCTCTGGAGTATTACATCTAGTTCTGGCTACCATTGTCTAAAAAAGATGCAGACGAACTGGAAAAGGTTTAGAGGAGGGTAACAAGGATGATCCAGGGACTGGAAACAGTGAAGAGGGATTGAAAGAACTGGGCATGTTTAGCTTCAAGAAAAGAAGACTGAGGGGGGAGATCTGATAGCTCTCTACAAGTACTTGAAAGGCTGTCACAAAGAGGAAGGACAGGATCTCTTCTCAATCATCCCAGAGTGCAGGACAGAGAATAATGGACTCAAGTTACAGGAAGCCAGCTGCCAGCTAGAGAGCAGAAAAAAATTACTATACTTCCACTGGTCTTTGCAAGCCTAGCCATAGGTTTGCTTTGTTGGTTCAGTGCTTCCATTAACAGCTGAAACAGAAGGAAATTTACAAAGTAGGGTGTCTCATTTTAGATAGCTGAATCTGTGTTCTTGACACTTGCAGATCAGAGAGTAAATGATAAAGTATCCTGATCTAAATTTCAACATTCACCAAATATCCAATTTGTACATATCATCATTTTTTAAAACATAGAGAATCCATGAATTGGATTGACTCAGTGAAGATCAGGTCAAGCTAGCAGGAGCAAATGGAACAAAAATTTTCACAACCAAACTGGAAAAATGGCACAATTCAAGATGTTATGGAGTATGTTAATATCAGCCTTGGTACATTGTGTTTTAAAGCCATTTTTAATACTAGATCAATGCTGCTTCTGTATACAGAAGGTAATGTCCTTCAAATCAAATCAGAAAATTTCTGATTTTGGTTATAGTATAAAACTTAGGGTGCAATCCTAATGTCTGCTGGACACTGTAGGCCTTTTTCTATCTAAACATAGATAGGATAGTGCCTTCTGTAAGTAAAGAAACAAGGAGAACAATGATTTCTATCCATGATGCAGCAAAATGCTACGTTTTCCCATCTGAAGGAAAGGCGTTCCCTCGCTGCGTAACTTCCTGTCTCAGGCTATACAGGAAGTGCCCTGGTTACATTGGCACTGGGCTGACTGAAAAAGGAGCCTGAAAACAGTGCTTCACCTTTTGACGATAGAATAATTGTGCTGAACTTGTTCTGTAATTACTGCCAAAGTAACAGTTACTAAATTTGGCTAAAATATAAAAAGGTAAAAAACAGTGTGTGATGAGATAAGGTTGTGCTTTGATTGGCTAAGAAAGTTTCTGTTCACACTTGTCTGGTACTTACTGCAGAGCTTTTCCTCGTTCTAGCCAAAAGCATTTTGTCATGTTGATACTGGCAGTGCAACTGCTCTGATTTTAAAACTGTATGAAAGGACTTCTTTTATCGTTTCTAATATGTAGCCTAAGGCCAAAACAGACATAGCAATATGAAAAGGCTGTGTTGAGAAGTAAATTCCCACTACCACAGCCTTTGGGAATATGACTTCAATAACGAACTCTGAAGCCATTCGTTATCATAATGACAACTGTTGATCTTCCTGTAATTGTTCAGCTGAGCTCCCACTGCTTGTCACCTAATTAGCCATCTGGCCATCTGTCCTTCCAGTATTTTATAAAAAAAGGAGGTAACACTCAAAATTTTCCTTAATATCTCATGATGTTCTTAGAAAAGTTCTAAAATCTGCAATTGTACCTTTATAAGTCAACTGGTAAATTGTTGTGCTGCCTTAGTGGAAAAATTTAGAATAAACAGGACATCAGTCTCTAATTATTCAAGGTTTAAAACCTTATACCTGAAACTTACTATCTTGGTTAAAGAGCAAATGTGGCTCCAGTAAACATTATCTAAATGATTCAGATAATAGAGCAGTCTTCTTTAAGCTGGTTCCCTACAATATGTTGGATTACACTCCTATCATCTCCATCCAAAGTCAGTTCTTGAGGATGCCAGGGTAGGATATGTATTACGATTTTCATTGCAAATCTAATTATTTCATTTCTATTCCAAAGACAACTGTTCTGGGGTTTTTTGAAAGACAGATTTCTTTCCATTAGAAATGGGTAACCTTGCAAGAAGTTTTACATTTGTATGAAAATATTCTTGTGCTGGTATAGTCCAGGTACCTCATCATGCTGAAATGCTGTCTCTAGTACATTAAGATTGAGTCATTCATGTCATCTATTCATTTCTGTGGGATGAATCTAGAAACTGTGTTGAAATGTAGACAGCTCAGTTTTACAGCTCGATTGAGTGGGCCCTAAAATATCTTGAAACTAGCTATAAAACCAGGAACCAAATTAGATGTCTGCCTAAATCTTTGTTTGCAAGTAAAATGAAATCTCAGGGGACCAGTTTATCCATGTTGTCAGGCTGGCACATGCAACTAAACTCTTATCGTCTTAATGTCACTTAAAATTGTATTTTTCTCTAAACGTTGGGTCCCTACATTAGAAACATGGAAGTAAAAACATTCACCTTGACTATGTGTTAAATTCCAGGAAGCAGGTATGTCGATAAGTTTTGTACTGACGTTCTTTTAATTTATCTAATTTATCTGTATTATGAACTTCTAAAAGAAGCCTCTACTGTACCTTGCCAAAAATATGATTAAAGGAAGTATTAGCAGTATCACACCTCCAGCATTTAGCTGACTTAGACAACCCCTTATTCAAAAGGTGTTGTGGTGTCCAATAAATACAAAACAAGAATTTGGTTAAATAAGCCATAAACTGATATCCATTTGATATTCAGTTATAGATGGCAATATTATAATCCATTGATTAGAGTGAATAGGACAATCTAATTCCCTATTTCATTCTTTCTTTAGATTGTGTTTATTATATTTATTCATCAATAATAAATATTTGTAACTTATGGATCATAGGTATTCTGCTGGGCCAACCCCAGACTCCTATAAATATTATGACTGCAAGTATTGTCATTCAACTATGGCAGGCAAATATCTGGCATACAAATTAAAATAGCAGAAACTCATATTCAGACCCCACTAATTGACCCAAAGTAAAAATCCACTTATCTGTGTAAGTCTGTTTAAATCTGGATTTTTCCATAAAAGTCAATTGAGCACTTAAAAATGGCTAAAAATGCAATTGACACAATATTATCTACCACATGTTCCTAGTAACCATAGCTGGGGGAGCAACATTTTCCATGTAACATCCAAAGAGCCTAATGGCAAATTTAGTAGAAATCATGTTGAAGATATAATGGAAGATCTGAAAAGTCAAAGCCTCCTTCCTGGATAAAGTATTGCATCCTCTTCAAAGATATTTGTGGCAGAGACAAAACATGCACACCTCAATCAATTGTGCAATGGAGAGTTAAAATGTAAAAAAATATTTGCCAGGTATGCTATCAATCTTAAATGAATTAAACTTACCCCATAATTGCAACTTTAGCATTGCCCATCTGTCTATATCCCATGAGTTCTCATTAGTCAATTAACCACTACAGATATATCCCAGGGGATAAGTATTTCCAAATAATTAATGAAATCTGACCACTGCAGAAGTTACCAGTTAGCTAATACGCTATCATTTCCAAAATCAGCATCAATTCAAACTTAAACCAGTTATTTGAAAAACCAGACAAATCACTATAAATAGTTGTCAAGTACATTGAAGTTGGGATAGATGCAATGTAGACAGCAAGAGATCATCCACATAAATAATAATTTTAAATTCTAAGCAGCACTAAGCCTGGATACTACCATCCTGTCTAATGGCACATCTCAGGGATTCCAAACATAAGTATCAATGGAAAAGGTGGACATTCCTGTCCAGTCCAAGTAAAAAAGAAAGAAATATTTTAAAATGTTAGTTAGAACTTGAGCCCTAGAGGTTAAATCTAAATTTTTGATCCATTTTATAAATTCGCCAAGAAAGTTAAATTTACTAAGTGCAGCAAAAATAATTTTCCAATTAATTTGGATGCATTTTTAGCATCCAAAGAAGCCATAGTAGTCCAGTCTTGTTCTTGTTCAAGAGTTTTAAACTGTTAAATAAACAACTGATCTAAGATTATCAGCTCCCTGTCCGTGCTAAATAAATTCCACCTAGTCTGGTTAAAGCAGTATTGTAATAACTTGGTGCAATCTATCAGCCCAAATTAATCAATAAAAAATAGCACAATAAGCATCCATATCCTCTTCTAATGTTTCATTATCTTTACAGTACAAGCCAGAATAAAACTTTAAATAAGTTTATCTGTGGCAGAGGTATGTAGCCTATCATTCTCATTTTAATAGAGAAAACATTTTTGCTTTTTGTCAATGTGCTAAAAGATTAGTAAAAACTCACCATTTTCCCAATGTGCCTCTTCACAAACTGGTTAAAGTTTGTTGTGTGTGTTGTGAAAGAATATTATTCAGCCCATACTTAACTTTCTGCAGATAAATTTAAGGAAGTAGACTGGACTATAAAAGATATCCATTTCTTATCAAGAATTTAGTGAATTGATTTTCTTTTAAGCTTTGAAAGCATAGCCAATAATTCAACTTCATATAAAACCTTTATGAGCCTCCTGCTCAGTAACACAAAAAGCAACCATGCCTTCATTATCTTCAAAATATTCCAGTAGTTAAGCAGAAATCTGGTTTTTAACCTTCTCATCATGAAGAAGAGAAACATTATGGTAATGAAGTCCCAGGACCTCAGAAAATCTGAAAATTGCAATTCAGGGAAGACTGGCCTGTGGTCTGAGATTGTATGTAATCTAAGTAAAAGCAATTGGAGTGAAAGCAGTAAAAGTAATCGAAGCTAAAGCAGTTCTGATATACTGATGAAATAAAGGTGTAGTCTTGCTGGGATGTGAAGTCCAAGAATCGCTCAAATCAAGCTCAATGTTATTGGCCTGAACTACTCCATCTGCTTCTTAGGAGGAGGAATATTACTATCCAGCACTTGACTCTAACATCTCAGTAGTCCTGGCCAATGATCAGATAATCATTATCAGTATCAACCAGTCTGCTGAATCTGTCATGCAACATAACCGGAGAGGCATTATAAGCCTCATCCACATTAGCCGTGGCAACTGATTTATCAGTGTATCTCTCAGACAGAAGCATAAAATGACTCTCAGGATCACTCACTGACCACCAATTTGTAAGGGAAAAAAAGTTTCCTGCTAGAAGAAATAGTTATGGAGCAAGTGAAAACAGCAATGAATTATGGACTGAATCCTGAGGCCCTAAGTGTTAGCGACTCCCCCCCCCCCCCCCCCCCACAAGAAATCCTACAAAATGTTAGCCCCAGAGAAAGGGGTTAATGTTTTCTCTATCTCTGTTATTTACCAGGAAACATTTAAAAACAGCCCAGCTGGTGGAAATGCAAATGCAGCTCATTGACTTCTTGCTGCAGGGTGGAAGGACTGTGACTGGAAGAAAGCAGCTGGCTTATGACAGCCCTGCAGTGCGGTTCACATGAAATGCTGCTGCTTTGGCTCCAAGGGCAGTATCCAGTGGGGCACTTGAGCTCTCCCTCCATTTTGTTGCTCAGGCGGTGGTGGGTTCTGCTAATTCGGTTGTGTCTTGGAGGAAGGGTAGAAATGAGAAGAGACACTCACCTCTTTGTTTGGGACAGTTCAGTATATATGCTTGTTTCCAGCTGCTGCTACAGGGAATAGCTTTCCGGTCCGCAAGTGGTAGGTGCCACTTGTGGAAGGGAATCTGCGAGAATGAAACCACCCTGTAGTATGCTCCTCCAAAGAGTATGCAAGAACCTTGTGGTGTCTTCAAGAGATATTAGCTCTTTCTTGTAGGTTGGGCCAAAGCGGAGAGAGCCACTTTTAGGAAACCCTTTTATTGCTGCTGTTCCCACATTGCAGTTGGGCAGAGGGAGTAGCCCGCCATGGCATTCCTGCTGCAGTTTGGAGGCTTACGGGGGGGGGGGGGGCAAGGGAGAGGCGCATCTAGCAGTCCTGCACTGTAGTTCACTGTTAATATTGCAGGTTGAGTATTGGGCTGAGGCTGGTTCAGGATTTCCAGTCAGGAAGCTGTCTTCGCTTTCCATTTGCAGAAAAGGTCAGGCCGCCTGATCAGCCCATTTATCTCGGCCAAAATCTCACATTCAGCTGCACGCAACAGTCGCATAGCCAGCATGCAGACTGGTTGTACTTTTGAAATGCTAAAAATCCTCTAAATATGATTCAAGTTAGAGCAGTGACTCTTGTACTTGATGCCCGTTTTTGTTTTGCAGCTTCCTTTTGGTACAGGCTCAAGTAGCATATGCAAAACAGGGACATACAGCAATGTTCTGTCGTAGCGCCCTTGTAATCTATTATAATGAATCACACATCTTTCTCTGTGTCATTAGATTTTGTCAGGAGGCTGACTCATGTCATGCAGTAAATTATTACAGACAAATAGATGTCTGCATTCAAAGAGGAACATCACACACACTTTTGAAAACAGGATTCTCCAGGTTAAATCCACATTCCATTTTTTATGCTGAAAAGCTGGTTTGTGTTCCATCTATTGGAAATCGTTTTTCTCCTATCTCATAAGGGTAGTAAAAAGCATGGGGAGCAGGCTGGCATAGGGAGGCGTGGGGAGAGCTCGCTACTAAATGTCTGGCCATTTTTCCTCAGAGTACATTGAAGGGAACAGGCAGCAAATTAGCTTTTGCAACCTGCCAGTTGTCAGGAGCTTGGGAAGATAATCCCTACCACGGTCAATATGTTACCTAAATCCAGGGAGAAAGTGCTTCCCAGGTAGCATAATAGCATAATGGACCCGATGGCCTGATGTGGCAAGGTATGGGTATTTTTAATGCAGTGTTTCAATGCAGTCTTAGGCTCTTAAACCTGCATGTTTCTGATCTTCCGAGAATGTTTAACTATCCAGCAATAATTACCTATTCTGACTATATATGTAATTTGATATTATAGAAAGCATTCATTAGATTTATTTCCAGGTTCTCAGTATATATGAAAAGTAAGTTAGAAATTAAAAATTGCTTGCATGCTTTGACAGGATGCATTTGAAGCTAAGTTGAGATTGTTTTGGCCCCAAGACCTCCAATGAGACACTTTAGCAGATAAAGCTGCACACTCCGTTGTGAATTCCCGCTTCCGAGGCCAAACTCCTGCTGTCTGTATCTGCTGACACCTTTTCTGGGATTTGATGAGCATTGGCTGGAGGATGGGCTCCGAGGCAGCACCTTGAAAACATGCAGTTGTCTCTGTTAGATCCTTATGTACCACCTTTTTTTATTCAGCACTCTTCGGCTCATGGCAGACATCAGGAGAATGCAGCATGATTGCACGTGTGTCGTTCTGCTTGTGGGGAAAGAGGCCGATGGAAAGGTTGCTTTTACATCAGACTCTACTTTGAATTGATTTAGAAATGCACATTGATATTTTGAAATATGAACCCGTGTGGGGTGCTGTATTGGGGGCCTGACAAATCCGGGTTCTAGTTCCCACTCAACCATGGAGCTCAGTGGGTGGGCCCGTCACTCACTATCAGGCTACGCTACTTCACAGGGTGGTTGTAGTGGGGATAGAAGGGAGTGCAGGAAGACTGAAACCTGCCTTGTATGCTTCATAGGAAGGGTATAAATGCAATATAATCATAATTCATTTATTAGTTTTATTCTGCATTCTTTCAAAAAATGGCTTAAAATAAGCACATAACAGCCAGTATTGGATTTAAATTTTTAAGTTGTATAGAAGTATTGCTAACAAATGAATACTGAAATCATAACCATACAAATGAAAGGCATCCACAGGAATAACCCATCAGTAGAAATAACAAAACTGAGCAAGAAAGTCACAACAGGCACATCAATCGGCCTTCACCAAAGACCTGCTGGAGGCGTTCCACAGTGTTGGCGCACCACTGAAAAGGCCCTGCTCCCAGTGGGAGAATCCAGGCCAAGCCTCTAACGCTGGCCATGACATTCAAGGGCGTTTGCAGGAAAATTAGCCCTTCGACTACCCAGAGCCCAAGAAATGCTCCTGAGTGGCCATCACAAGTGCTTGGCAACATCAGCCAGGCAGGGCACAGCGCAGGGTACCCTGCAATGCCTCTGTCCGTTCCTCACTCTGGGTGAAATCCAAGATGGCGTGAGTGGTCTGGCCCTCCTCCAACATGACTTTCTCCAGCTGTCCTCCATCCTGCAGCCTTCTGCTCAGGGAATTGCTCGGCTCTCCAAGGCAGATGTGGGGGGAAGTGAGCGGGGAGAGATGGGTGGACACATAACACCCTGTTGGCTGACGAGAGGCTGATTGGATGCCCCCTCCTCATTCCTATGCTTGTATTTGTGATTGCAAGACATAGCAGTGCAAGAATGGAGGGAGATCCCTTAGGACACATTTTATTTTATTAAAATGAAATAGGGAAAAATATAATGAGATGAGGGACGATGATAGAGACAGAGGCATGCACTGATCTGAGGCATCCTTGTAAGGGAGTTGTTTTCATCACCAATCCCTTGCAATATAGGCTGTAGTTACATGAAATGAACCAAGTTTCTATCATACCTTCTTACCTTAGAATAAGGGCTCTGTGAGTGAAGATACCTGGATAGGTGTGTATTGCGGCTGGCAGGTCTCTGCTTAAAATCTCACCCATGAATGACAATTGATCTGTGTGGAAAGATATGCTACAGATATGTTGCAACTTTCTTCCCACCTTAGCAGACATGACTCAACGCATTTTGTCTTCCCTGAACAATGAAAACGGTTGTGAAAGCAACCTCATCAAGGAGGCAGGCCGCCATGCAAGTCACTTCATGCTTCAAACTGATGATCAGGGGGTTTCCCTGTATTGCTACAAAAGGTTCTATACTTCTAGGATGCACTGAATAGGTTCAAACAATGACTATAGTCAGTATTTTCATAACGAAACAGCTCTTCAATGGTTTTAATCCCTGTGCTTTAATTATATTTGCACTGACAGCAAATCATGGTACTTAAAAGCAGAACTTGTATGGATGTTTCTTCTGAAACTGATGACTTTTTGTAAACATGTCTCTGAACAAACCACCATCTGCTAACACACCTGTGTAATTCAGGTTTAGCCTAGAGTATATTTCAGGTGATACTTTGCTTTGTTGTGCTGTTTAGCACAATGTAAAGAGGGCTTTGGCCTTATCCCATTTGTTCTGAGTTAGAACTTGTCTTCTGGATCCACAGAAACCTGCTGTTTTCCTAATGAGAATGAATCTGGATACACTCCGGAGGAACTGAGTGTGTTTCCGAAGTGATACTATGAAAGGATTCCTGGCTTTACCTTTGGAAGGGTGGCAGCTCACTGTAGCCAGCATCCGTCCAAGATAGAGCCTGAGGTCTCCCTCTGTTCAAATTCCAACTGTGTGTGAGATGCAAATGGTGGCTATGACAAGGAGTGCCTTTTATCTGATACAACGGGTATATTGGTTAATCCCTTCCTGGACATCATTTCCTGAAATTCCTATTTTCATAATGCCTTTCCAGACATAAGCATAAATCAGAGAAGGACCAATGCAGAGTGGTTGACAAATTCTGGCCTGCTAAGCGTCCAGGGCCATTGACAGCTTTGTGGTGCTGGGACAGCTTGTCTCTTCACCCTGTTCCTGTTGCAGGGATTGCTGCCTGTACATTTGGAGTGTCCCATATCTCTTGCAGCCTTTTCTTTGTGCAGTGCTTGCCCAGGACATGGAGACACAAATTTGTTCATTTATTTTGAACATCTCTGTACCCACTTATTTGCCAAAAAGTCACAAAGGTGGTGCACAGCAATTTAAATCCAGGAAGGCTTGGAACAATAAAACAAGAACATTGAGAACAGCAAAACATTAGGTTAACTGCATAATTTAGAAGCCTGAATCTGAAAGATGTGTCTTCAGACCCTTCCTAAAAGACCAATCACAGTTTTTGGGAGCAAAAGAGAAGAGAAACCTTCCTGGTATACCTGTTTAATGGGCTTTTTCTACTGCAGAATAAAAATACTTTTTAAAAATCTCAAAAGAAATTTCTCTGAGTTTAATCAAAACTTGTTTGCCTTCATCTAGCTCATTGCTGAACCCAGATAATGTTCAAAGTTGTTGATTTCCTCCTAGTTACACAAATAGCAAAAAAGCTGCTTCTTGTCTGTGTAGAAGTGGCATTTTATGGCAGAGTGGTAAATGCCCTCTTCCTGGAATTTCATATAAATATTGAATAACATGAGGCCAACACTACCTTCTGGAAGGTGCCCAACAGAACCAGAACCACTGGAAAATGGCAGCCCAAAAGCTCAGTATGCCAGATCCAAGATGCCCAGGAAAACTAATAGGGACAGGTGCCTTCCTTGCACAGTTCCTTGGACATCTTCCAAGGTGACAAAGAAGTCTCAGTTCCATATCTTGGCTTGATAGCCCAACTTAAACAGATGCCACACTCAGTATGATCCAGATGTGCCCCCGTTGCTGCCTTTATTGTCGCCATTTGCAACTAGCCTCTAGTTAGAAACTCTCCTGGATCAAGGGAGGTTTTCTTTAATGCTGATCTTATCACTGATTGTGGTTAAGCACGAAGGAACCCCTTTCTGCAAAGACGCATTGATTGTTTTCCATAACCATTCCCTTAGGCATTAGTCCCACATCGCCCAGTTTTAACCAGCCCAGAGGAGTGAATACAAGGAAGATTAGAATGGCAATTTTGCACCAGCATCTTCAGTTTGCATTTCTTAACCATAGAAATCTTAACCGTGTAGACTTCTATGCTGAGCCCCCACCCCCACCATGAAGGTGCTACACCTTCAGTTCAGAGGACCCTTTTTGTTGCCCTACAAAAATTAGGTGGAGGCACATTCTGTAAGTAGATCTCATTTGTCTGTGGATATTTCCAAGTCTGGGTAAAATGCTAACTTTTACTTACCCCATGATGCTCTAAAGGCACTGATGTGCTATAATGCACAATTCTATGTGTGTTTAGACAAAACAAAGGCCTACAATGTTAAGCATGCCCCAGCCATGGGCCTGTGCCCTTAGCGGCCTTTTCAAAAACGCTGCTGTCAAGCCATTGTAAAGTTTCCAAGATGGCTCCAGAATGAGGCATGACTTATAGACCATCCACTACTGGGAGAAGCTCCAGCCGAACCACATGTTTTATACAACTTCAGTTTGGGGGGGAGGGAGATCCATCTTGGTAACAGGACTATGTCTCTAGGGGCAGAATTCTATGTCTATTTTGACAGAAAAGAAAACCCTGCATGTGTAAACAGGCATAGGATGGCTCATTAGCTTTCCTAGTCCTGCCCAGTTAGAATTCATCTTAGCTTGTATCATGCATCAGAGCTAAATAATGCAATGCATCTCTAGTTAAAACTAAAAAGCATGTGTCTTATTTAGGCAGGCTTTCCAGCATGCTGTCATGCTAGTGTAAATTTTTTTTTAAGTACTGATTCTACCGATTTCAGTTGTTTTGCTTTACTTTCCCGGATGTCAAGACTGAGTTTTTT
The DNA here is from genome assembly GCF_004798865.1 of Varanus komodoensis. Taxonomy (NCBI): domain Eukaryota; kingdom Metazoa; phylum Chordata; class Lepidosauria; order Squamata; family Varanidae; genus Varanus; species Varanus komodoensis. The sequence goes on from NW_025336346.1 coordinate 10,083,989, forward strand.
TTAGTAGATTTCAGTGGGCCTTCTCTAGGCACAACCAAGGCTAGATCCAACTTTTTTTGCTAGCCACCATGAGAACACATTTGCACTGAAATAATATGCACACTTTATTTTTCCTAATTTTTGAGATTTTTAATCACTATTTTTAGGATTCTGCTATAAATATGTTGGCTCTATTTCTTGGGAAATTATTAAAATTTTTGAACAAATGCACACAGGTAGTGCACACATTCAGACACACTTGTGCATGCACAGTGCTGCCACTTACTCTCTCCAGTATTTTCCAGGAATACCGATTCCATAGTAAGGAAGCACTGAAAAGGGAAAAGAAATGGGAAAGGAGAAAGTGCACCAGAGAGGCTGGAGTGCAATATTTTGTGCTTGGCAATGCAATCATCATGCTGCTTTCCCCTCCATTTCCTTTTTGTTCCCCACAATTTTCTTTCCTAAATTTAGTTTGCACCAATTTAGAGGCTGAATTGGGCCATAAATGGAGCTGAAATTTGCACAAGAGCAGTAACTACTCCCAAGAGCCGTTGAGAAGGAACTGCAACATTGGGGGCATTAACTTCCCTTTCTGGTCTTGCTGGACTCTCGGAGAACAGTTGAAAGGGAAGAGGGCACAGATAGGTGTCAGTTCAACACTCAATACCAAGAGGCTTATGTTGCCCTGTAGAAGATACTGTGGAAGATACTGAGTGTGTGTCTCTATGCGTGTGTGTTTATTGTTGCCCACTCCACTTTGGCGCACTTACTACTTTAGTAGTTGTGTCCCCCTTTCCATACTGGTGGACAGCTGAAACATACAAGGAAATTGGCAAGGCAAGACTGCACACTTTGAACAGCAGAACATGTACTTTTGCACACTTGAAAAATACAGAGAGAGGACAGTGCAATCCCATTTGTGTATTCCCAAAGCACCCTGCTTTTTAAAAGATGTTCCAGAAAGGGCTAGCAAGCAGAGCGGGGAAGTGGCCAGGATGAGGGGACAAGACAGGTGTGCTTTGAAGGCCAGTGGGGTACAGTGTCGGAGCTGGTGGGGCAATGATGGAGAGAACAAGCCATCGCAGGCCAGTCTTCTGTCAGGAGTACCATGTTCATCAAGCAACCAACCTAGGCTGGCTAATTCATCGGGCGCCTTAGTGTGGTGTATGAGTCTGTCCACAGCATGTACACATGCAAACTCAGGCACACGCACATGCACACTCTAGTTCTAGCAAAATATTTTGTCCCTAGAAGAGCTCAAAATGATTTTAAAATTAGCTAATGTTTTGCTAAGACATTTAAGAGTTAAAAATCAGATGAGCATATATGGCATTGAATGGCAGAATATATCTTTTTAATGGACACTGAAGCAAGAACTGGCCAATTTACACAAAACAAGATCTATATTTAGGGAGCTGAGTTAAATGCTGCCAAAGTAAAGAGAGAGATGATCAGAGCTGTTCTTGCAGTCTGTTTACTTTGGACTAGAAAATCTGCCAGTCCAGGGCCATACATTATAGCTATACAGTGCAATCTTGTGTCCTCCAGTATTTAAATCCAATACTTTGAAATAGGCTTCTTGAAGTTGCTTATAAGAGAGCCTATCAAGCAAAACAAAAATACAAATTATAACGGAAGTGACTTTTGACTCCCCTCCCTCAACAAAAAAAGACAACACCTTTTCTCTTGCAGGAGGATCTCCTCGCTGCTGCCAACATCAGTTGCCCAAGGCTGTTCAGAGCTGTGCCTACTTCCTGGCTTCAGAACTTCCGGTTACCTTCCTTTTTACAGGGGAGGGAGCTCAGGAGACTTTGCCCACATTGTTTTCATGTGCTTCTCCCTTGCTGTTCTCCTAACTTGCAGGGGAAGAGCATGTGATGTTTTATGGACATCTCTGCTGCAGTGCAGTGTCCCTGAACATTAAATTGTGGCAGTAAACTTAAAATGATTATGGAATGTCACTTCAAAAAGCTCAGCTGTGCCAAACTGGCAGGCTTAGGAAAAGTTTAAGATTGTGCTGTTAGCCTTCTAAGGCATAGACCCTTGCCTAAGTGACTGTCACACCTCTTAATATGCACCATCCAGTCTAAGATCCAGATTTGCTTCTCTGGGTTCTCCAGTTCAGATAAACTGGTCATCGTAAATCTTAGAAAATGAAGTATTTTTCCAGCAGATACTACATATTTAGCGGTCATAAATTAGAGAACATTTCTCTAAGTGTTCAGTTGTATATTTTTGTAACAGTTTGCAAAAGGATTGAGAGCATTCAGGAAAGGAGGAGCCGGGAATCTTACTTGTGGTACAAATCCGTGGCCATATTAGGATGGTTCATAGAATCCATTGTGCAGCTTTGTGGCACAGCCCATTCTGGGAACACGCTAAAGATATTTGGAGCCCTCTGTTCAAACTGCAGAAAGTAGCTTCTCACACTCTCACTCACACTGGGGTTTGTGTGTTCTTTCTCTAGTCCCCGTTGATCCCATAAAATGGATGTAATTGCATTTGTGTAATAGCTGAACAAGATCAAAGTAGGTCCCATATGGGGAGGCAGTGCTGAGAGCCAAAGCAAGCTGTTTGGCTTGTGCGCAATTGGAAGCCTGCAAGGGCCTGACTCATTTCTGCAGCCTACTCTGGGATGCTGATGACTCTGTGGGGCATGTGAGTGTGTGTGCGTGTGTGTGGGGTGTGTGGGGTGGTGGTGAAGAAACCGTTGCTGTTTTCAGTGCCTTGGAAATAGGCACGATCAAATTCTTTCGATCCAAGTTCCTTTATATCCCTTGATCACTTTTAAATTGTTCACTTTATACCCATCTTGGATATAAGTGGTAAGTCGAACTCTTGCCATAGCAGACTTTGCTCGTCTCCACGCTGCTCAGCGCTATCCCTATTTTCCCCAGAGATCAGTGCCTCTGGCTTCGGAAGGGCATTCTGCAAGCACCACAGGCTTCCATGCTGTGTTCAGTAACCAGTAGCAGCCCCTGACTGGATTGCAGGACAATGTGCCTGAATTCAGCAAAACCAGCAAGTCAGTGTGCATCAGAGGGTCGCTTTCATGATAGTAATCTGTACAGTCTTGGGCCCTTCCCTGATCATTTTATGCAGCAAGCAATAAATTAACATTTACTTATTGTAAGTAATCCGATGCCTTTGGAGAATGTCTTGGACTGCAATATTTTTTCAGACCAATGCTGTCTTCAGCTAGCTGACTGGTGTATGAGGGGAGGGTGCGGCCCATAACATCTGGAGGGCACCAGGTTGCCTATCCTTGCCTTGGAAAATAGCTTTTCTTACAGTTAGCTCTGCTGTGTAGTGCATCATGAACCACTAGTTTTTCACACTCAAAAGAAGAGTCAAGAGTGTATCATTCCGTTTGGCCTTTTGAAAGAAAGGGAGAAACTGTTAAGTTCAGCAATGTATTCTTTTCCAGCATGGATGCTTTCTGCATGAGTAAGCATCTGATGTATGATTTTCCGAACAAATCCATCCTGAACATGCAAAGTAATTACACAGATGCAATTAAATGAGCAACAGGAAAGGAACCACAGATGTAGCCTTTTTTACATAAGTAAGAAGAGTACCTGTCATGAGGTGGGACACAATTTGCAGTTGTATATATGTAGAACAAAGATCATAACACTACAGATTATACCACCAGGATACTAACTAATCACCTTGGAACTTGGTAGTAGACTCGCTTCTGCCAAAGGAGGGTATGAGGAGGAAAAGATATAGCAGTGTTAGAGTTATCTGTCAAGGCTTGCAAATTTTTTTAAAAAAAAGTGCACAGAGTTCATTTTCTCTTTATTATGGTTGTCATATATTTAAAATATTATGAACTGGAGAGAATGACAGGGAGAAGAAAGATACAGTTGGATGATGTCAGTATATAGGCAATAGCTTAGACCACAAAGAGTAGATACAAGCACTGAAGTGTATGAAGATTGGGAAAAAAGGAAAACAAGTCACAACCCTGAAGAATTCTGAGTGATAAAGAAATGCAGTAAGAAAACTGCCATCAGTAAATAGCTGTTGCAGAGGATTGCAACCCAGAAAAAACTGAAAGCTGAAAACCAAGATTATGAGAAGTCATGCAAGAGTAGGTTTTATGCTTAGAGGAATGCTGAGGGATGTCAACTGAGTATTGGCCTATGCTTTCCGTGGAATCAAAGTCCCTGGAAACTTTAGTCAAAGCAGTCAGTGGGCGTAGTGGATGAAAAACAGATTTTGGAGGACAAAGAGAGAGAGCCCTGGCAGCACAAATAGATAACACCCTGCAGTAGCTTAGAAACTTATGAAAGGGGAAATGTGGATGATAGGAAGAGTCAAGAGTGTGGGCATTTTGGAAGTGGAGAAAGTAGGTCAGCATGGTTAGTTGAGCGAATGCCAAATGGCAGAAGATTCAGAAAACAAGGGAAGGGAGACGAGATAAAGTGAACAAATACTAAGCTTGGTGGAAGGGAGAAAATACGTAAATTCCAAGTGAAAGAGGAGTAATGGGAGAAAGAAATAGATGTCTTACATCTATTGAATGGGGAATTAAAGGTGGTGACTAGCAGATCAGAAACCACAAGAAAATAGTTATGGCTGAGTTTAATCTTCCAGAATAAAATGTAAGACATAAAAGCATGATGAAGTAGGTTAAGGCGTAAGAAGAGAATTAAAAACCAAAGGTGTTCTAGATGAAAAGTAATGAAGCAAACTGATGGGAGCCTAACAGAAAAGAAAGCTGAAGAAAGATAGGACATTAATTTATACAGTAGCATAAAAGCATTACAAGACAGCAGCCTTCTTCACTGAAATGTTACAGGATATTGAAAAGGAGCCTAAAGGTTAAAACCTAAGAAAACAGATATAACTACTGTAGCTTATTGGAAAGGCTAGAAATCACAATTCAGAAAGGAACTTCAAAGCAATGTCACTAAATGTGCATCAAAGCATAAAACCATGGACGGTGACACTCTTGCTTGCTGTAGTAGTGTTTGTGCTTCTGTTGTATCTCTCCTGCTGTCCAAGGTAGATGTTCTTCCAGACTGTTGGTGCACAGAACAACAATATCCAGGGTTCTGTTTCTCTGCAGAAATACCCAGCATGGCTTCCCACACCATCCATTCTTACATACTGGGCGCAGCTTAGGCAGTGGGAGGCTTTGGGCTGGCTGCAGAACTCTGTCAGAATTCAGCAAAGAGGTTCTCATGGATCTGGAAGGCTGCTCCTCAAGCTTACGTCTGAAGAACTAATTCCACACAGTTACAGTAAGATGCCATTGCACAAAAAGATGAAAGTGCATATTCTAGATTTTTTTATGAGTCATGAGGTTGAGGTTCACATCATAAAGGAGTGGTACACACCAAGTCTTATGATGTTGTATCCTTTGTACTGATTTGCTGCAGTTTCCTTACAGTTGACCTCACCGATCCTTGTCTGTCTTCTCACTTCCCTTTTAGTAATTGTTTTCAGGTGCTTTTCTTGCAGGAAGGAGGTGAAAACCTTCATTGTTCCACATAAAACACTGAGTTCACGTCGACTTGTTTTGTAACTATGACTGAGAAGGAAGTGGGGGTGGAGGGAATAGCCTATTTTTTTCCTCCTTCCTGTTGTACGAGAAAATAGTATGAATAATTTCACAAGTACAGGGATATACATGTGTGGTGTTGCATGAGTGTAATACACAACTGAGGATTTTACTCCAGACATAACAGACACAAAAACAGACACATAACTGCCTCATTCATATAGACTATTCAAGTTTAGCTCTCTACAGAATGTGGTTAATTTGACAGCTAGTTTATGATTTTCCTGTTTATGACTTTCCCTGTAATTACTTATAGCTGACTTTGGTTTGATACCCTTGGGAGACATTCCAGACCAAAATAAGCTAAAGTGAGGGAAGGAAGAAATACCATGTTTGCTGTTCAAATCAGACACCATGCTACAAACAGATTCTTAGATGCTGCCCTAGATGAGAGAAGTGCTAATACAGAGAAACTAGGTTCCATTCCTAGGTTTCCTTATTGATAAAAGTTGTGACTGTAGCTTCACTTCAGGAAATACGTTCAGAAATTAACTTTGGCACAGCACTCCAGTCTCCTAATTTGGAGTGCTCTAATGTTGAGATCTTTGGCAGTCCTTTGTCCTGCTGAACTCATGCTGCTGAACTGAAATTAGGAAGTTGTGGAAGTGCTCCTTTCCTTTCTGTTAGTGATGTGAATGCGTGTGTGTGAGTTTCCCTATATGGAAGTTTTCGTGGGAGCCAGGTGTGAGATCCATGATTGGAGCTCCTGAAGGTGGGTGGGTATCTAACCCTTACCTTGGAAGCAGGGATTCAGCTAATCCTGTGCTTCTGGAGTTCCCCTGAAATAGCAGACATAATGATTTTAAAAACAGTATTTTGCACGTTTGCATCATTTTCTTGTAACTATCTTGCCTTTTCCCTGATTTAAGGGGTGACACAACCGCATTATGTGTGTGTGTGTGTGTGTGTTTAAAATATTTCTTATGCCAACTTTTAAGGCTAAGCATTTTCCTCCCAAAGACAGCCTCCATATTCATGAAATTTGAAAAAAAAAAATAGAGGATCAGTGTAAGATCAACAATTAAATAAAAGCCATCAAAAATATTCACCATTGCATCTTCACAAAATTAGCCCAGACCACGTGGTTTTCACAGCCTGCTTAAAAATAGCAGTGATGGAGACAAAGTCATTTGCCTTTGGAAGGAGTTCCTCAAAGATGGAGCCACTTTGGACTCCTGGGACCCGCAGTTTGCATTATCTTAGCAGGGCTTATAAGCCTGATCTAAAGGCCCAGGGAGATTCTAAAAGTGCAGGTAGTCCTTCAGATTACCTGACTCTGAGATGTTTGAAAGAGCTGGATGACACCAGTCATCCACAAGGATCCAGAAGTGTGCCAGTAGCCTGTCAAACCTGGGGTAGAATGGGTGCTATTTCACCCAACTGCTTGGACCCCAGAAATATTTGGGTGGATGCATGATGCTGCAGAAGAAGATGCCAAACTCTCTTTGCAGCCCCACATTGTGTACATTTTGCATTCTAACCTGAATGTAACTAGTGTTCAGGAGACCGAGGCAAGGCCCACCTTCTCTAGATGAGGCTGCTGCTGATGTGCCAGCCTATCCGCTCCAAACCACCTGTCCCTGTGCTTTCCCAGACAGCGCCACGTTCCGGAGAACCCCAAAGCTGCAGGTGTGGTACCTCAGGGGACAGTGAAAGCACATGCCAGACTAGCCACAGTTCTGCAGACAGTTTTCTTCAGCCGTACGCTCTCCATATGCTTTAGATTGCAACTTCCAGCATCTCTGGCCAGTGTTCCTGCTGGCAGGAGCTAATGAGAGCCGAAGTCCCAAACATGACCAGAGCTCCGGGCTGGGGAATGATTTTTGCCTTCTCTTCCATTCCCCAGTGTCATTTTAGGTACTATTGTGAGGAGTCACCCAGCCCCCCAGGACAGCTTTTCAGGCTTGCACTGAGGCAGGGGAACTGGTGAAAATGGCACCTGTCCTGTTTTGCCCCCTAAAGCATCTAATGAAGAAAAATAGCAGACTTCAGGCAGAGAACTTGAAAAACTCCGTGCTTACCCTGGCACATTAGCAAATAAACATAATGATTTATTGAGTTTCTGTAATCCAGTGCTCATTAAATAAAGTCATGTTGCTCTTTTAGAAAGATTGAATACATTCCACAATTTTATTATATGATATATTGCTATAAATGTTTTGAGAAAGTATTAAGTTTAATAGCAGTCACAAGACTCTTTATGGGAAGCTATTGGAAGATGCAAAATAATGCTGGGAGAAAAGTAGAGTGAGTTGCATAGCATATCAAAAGTCAAAAAATGGTTCAAAATATTAGTGAAATATAGTCTCCAAAGAGTTCATATAATGAATTATTTGACATGAACAATCCAAAATGCAGCTCCATGACACTTAGTTCGAATTTATGATTGTGATTATGATAATTAGAATTATTATTGTTACTGCTTTCTTTACCAAGTGTATATTTATCCATTTTAATTCATTAATATACTGCTCAATAACTGAGGTTCTCTGTAACAGATTTTTTAAAAGGTGCTTGTTAAACAGATTCTTCTGAGCTGTTCTTTCCTGATTGTGTATTTAAATACAAACATGTAATCCATATTATATGCATGCAGGTATTTGTATATAGATAGATGGCAAATGGTGTCACTTGTCTTTCTCAGCTACAATGATTCCTGTACTTGCCTCCGTGAACACTGAGGCATGAAGTATTAAGCATGTGAGAACATCCCCTCCCTTCCCTTTCCTTCCTCACCATGCATGTTTTCGGTGAGGTGCATCCGAATGAAATAAATACATCACGAGAGAGCAGATTCTTTGTTAGCTTGTGGGGACTGGCGCACGCAGGAGTTCCATGATTTTGACCACCCGCCTAGAGGAACATTCCTTGCCTTAACAACCATCCAAGCGAAGTGAGCATGAAACACCAATATTTTAGTCCTGCGTTTCATCGAATATACGCTGTCAGATCATCCTGAGGGTGATGTGTCTTTCTGGGTGTTTCTGTGCTGTAGATCAGAGAGATCTAATTTGTAGAATTTCAAAAATTTTGGCACCTTCGAATGAGCAAGCTTCTTGCTTGAAAGAACACTTCAGATTCCTTTTTTTCTTTAATTTTTATTAATTACAATGGCATGGAAGAAAAAATGCAAAACAAAAGAAAAACTAGCATAAACAGAACAAACTGAAGTGAACACTTCATAAAATAAACACTTCAGATTCCTTACATTTCTGCAGCATGAAGAGCATAGAGCAAGTTTAAAGTTTTTAAAGTGGGTATAACCACTTTTTAAAAACTATTTATACCTGGGTCATCAGGTTCTATTGCAAGATGCTTAGATCATATTATTCTTTGGTGTCCTTGGCCTTGACTTGGGGGAATTGACATTTTTATTGGTATTGACCACTTTCCATGTTGAACATGACAGTTCATCTTTTTACCATTTGATTGTTCCTACATACAGTTATTGCCATGAATTAGAAAAACTCACTTGGTGTTAATTGTTCTTAATTTTTCACTTCTATCAATTAGAAGTGAAAATCCCTTCCCACATATGCACAGAGAGGGAGAGAGAGAGAAAGAACAAGAGAGAGTGTGGTACAATTAATAGAAAAATAAAATCAATATTTGTTTTTCTCAGTGTCATACACCTAGGGTGAATATATTGTGTGATTGGTGTGCTTTCCCCTTTGTTTAAAAGATTAGGTATTTTTTCAGGAAGCGAGTGTCTACATTCCTACAGGATGTTTCTGGCTTATGCCACCGCGTAACTTGAGGAGGGCCAGAGACTGTGCATTTGTATGCATTATATCAAAAGTACTGAATTGCGTTTTTCTTCCTTTTTCATTATAGATCTGGGACATGAGTGATGATGAAACGCTCTGAAAGTTCAGTGAATGAAATGGAAGATGACCTCTTTTAGGTTTTTATCGGTCATTTGGCAAGTTAATGATTGCTTACTTAACTTTCAGTATTGAAAATACAAACACAAAGGCATCTTTGGCAAGAATGGGGCAATCTGGCCATTGGAAAGCAACTCTATTGTGCATGTTACTCTTCTTTTTATTGTGTGTTTATATATATCTTATCTGTAAGGCAGTTAAAATTTAAAATTCTTTCTATTTTTTCAGTTTATAAATACAGCTTATATTTAACTTTTCTCTTAAGTAAACTACTTTGTTTCTTTATCTCTCAGTTGGAACTTTTATTTTGGGTAAGCATTCTACATGAATTAACCTTTGAAACATTTCAAGGTTTGTGGCTAATATGTCATTGTTTCTGAATTGCATAATAGCAAGATAGCTACACTGGGAAAAAGTTACAAGAATAGGCCCACATATCTGATGTACAAAAAAAGACAGTGGACAAGTTCACACCATCCGAGAGCCCACCCTGGGCTGGTTAAGTCGAGATGAGCAAGGATATGTGCCAGCAGCCAATTGGAAGATCCCTGCCCCACTGCTGCTCTGGGTTGTATGAGGGTTGAACAACTCCCACATGTCGGTGGCCTGCTGCTAAATTTGGTGAGTTGTTTAACCCTTGCATGGATACCAGGGCATTGAACTGGCATGTACCAGAAGGCACTGCAGCCCAGCGTGGCTTAAACAACCCAGAGCAGGCTGTTTTGATAGTAGGAAGATGGTCATGGGCTTGAATACAGGTTATCCCATGTGGATGCTGACTCTCCTCTCTGGTCCTCTACCCACAGACCCCAAGATCCCTCCAAAAAATGTTCCCTCCCCCAAGTTGGCAAGGGTCCTGCTACCTTGCAGCAGACCAGAAGGAAAGGGAGGCTAGAAGGAAGGGAGGGAGACAATGAGCAATAGGATGGTGGTTTCTGGACATGAGCTTCTCCCACCTCCACTTCCATTGTGATAATCTGGGTCCAAGCCTTTATAGCAAGGTAGACCAGGTGCTGTTTTGTGTTCCGCCTGGCTCTTTGTACATGGCAACACAAAGCATTCTTCAGCCGTTAGCACCCCTTTAAAAAAGGAGATGAAATGCTAGCTGATTTTAAAGTGAAAGATTCTTGTTATGAATCTCATTCCCTCCTGTAATGGTTTTGTGCCACAAATTTCCAGTTACCACGTGTTACCACAATGCTGGTAATATCCACATTCACACTCCTTTTTGCAAGTCAGTTTCTATTTGGAGGCAGTAGTTTTTACAACTCAGATTCTGATAGGTAATAGAAATGTAGTTCCTTTTGAACATGTCTGTCTTTAAAAGAGCATGTCTTAGTCTTGAGGTATTTCTTTATTTCTCCATAATTAGCAATACAATTCTGTAATGTTTAGATGACTTTGCAAGACACTACCATCAGCTTGGGTTCTGCACACCATTTGCCAAAGGATTGTTTAATTTTCTTTTTCAAGCAGAAATTTCCCTACCTAACCCCAGTCTGTGATAAACATCTCTTAAACCTTGAGTTTCAAAAATAGTTTAATATGTGGCATAAGGCAGAAGATTCAAAGGAGAAAAGCTAAGACCTGGGAGAGTCATTCAAGCTCTTGGAGGTACCTGTGAGGTCCTTTGAATCAAGCCGGAGTTTCCCAATAATACATTTTCTGAAAGTTTTTCTGTAATTTATGCAGGAACAAAAAGATGCAAAAAACTTTTTTAAGTTTAATCTTTTAAATTTAATACATTTAGAGCACATTACTATGCATGTCTAGAGAGAAAAAGGCCCCGTAACTCCCAGAATTCCCCAGCCATCCATGTCTCGAATGCAATAACGGAATGTGTTCCTTACTACCATTTTTAATGTTAGTATGATTATTACATCCTGCTCTTTAGTACATGAGCAATAAAACAGCTAAGGAGAGCATTCAGACCATCAGGCCAAGTGCTTTAAGTTCTCTCCAGTTCTGTCTGTCTGCTGGATCTCCTCCTGCCCCACAGCACAGCTCAGTCCCCCCAGCAACTCTCCTGACTCTCCCCGAAGCATTTTGCACGAGCCTAGAGGGATGCCCTGGAAGAAGTTGCAGGGAGACCCTCTTCTGCCAGCACAATTGGTCCAGCTTACATCTGGATCCTTTGTATTCTTCAGTTGGCCAAGGACCAGTACTCAGATGCTGGATCACTTTCTCACGCTGCATGGAAGTTGCAGTCACACACGTGAGAGGCTCAGAGAAGGTGGTAGATCATGGGATAAGAACACAAGCCCTGCTGGATCAGGCCCACGGTCCATCCAGTCCAGCACGCCGTACACACTGTGGCAAACCAGCTGTCCACAGGAGCCCTCCCGCAGGACGGGCACAAGTCCTCCTCCTGCCCAAGCCCCTTGGCCACTGGTGCACGCAGGGAGGCCGCCTCTGGAGACGGAGGGCGCACAGAGCCAGCAGGTAGCTGTTGACAGCCGCCTCTTCCATGAATCTGTCCCGTTCCCTTGTAAAGCCATCTAGACTGGCAACCTTCCCCACTTCCCGGGCCGTGAATGTGAAGACGTACAGCCGTTATCTGCGGCAAACCTCCCACCAGTCGGCCTCATGGCATAGCCCTGAGTCTGAGGAAGAAAAATGCCTGCCTCCCTGCGTTATTTTAAGCACCTCTACCATGCCTTCCCTCATTTGCCCTTTTTCTAAGCTGAACCATCCAAGTTGTTCCAGCACCCTGATAATTTCCATTGCCCTTCTCTGTGCTTTTTCCAGCTCAGTGATGTTCCTTGTCATGCTAATGTTTTAATTTCATTTTAAAGTTACACAGTGCTCATGGTCCTTAGTTTGCTGTTTCTACTACTATGGAAAACCTTCTTGCTCCCTATCAAGTAACTACACGGTGAACCTTCCTTATACAGTTTATATTTCAGTACTGCAATTGGCTAAACTCTCGTTAACATTTAAATTCAAGCAGATTTGGGGAAAGGGCATGACTTTAAAGGAGGCCCAACACCCAAAGCCTTCATGTTAACAACAGAAATAAGGCATACAATTCTCATTTGTATGCCAGAGCATTATTTTAATTTAAACAAATGAAATAAATTGCATCATGGCCTTTGGGCTCCTATTGCTGGGGAAAGCCAGTTTTTCCCAAGCCAGACTGGAAGTCACAGTGGGAAAAATTAGTTCTCTGCAACTTGCAGTGAGTCACCAGCACAGACGACATTTGTAGATAGTGAAACAGGAAACTCTGTTTTGAAATTCTGCAGCCTTGATTAGCTGAGAGTCCAGAACCGTTTGGTGTCTGCTGGGAATACTCTCCAATGAGTGTCTATCTTGACACTTGGATTATCAAGATTGAAGTTGTCCACTATTGTTTTCCCATAGGCATTTATCTATATATGACATTCGAAGCACAGGGTAATATGATGTTTCCTTGCTTAGTAATTCCAGTAACCTAGAGCTGTATAAAACTGAGCTTGCTTCCTGTACATATGCTTCCCAGATGTCTATGTTGTGCAGAAGTGCTCCAATGTGACTTAGAAAACCTTCTGTTGGTTAACTTTATTGTTTTTTTCCCCTCCCCTGGGAAACGGGAATGGCTTGCCTGCTTGCTTCCAAAGTTTTCCTTTTGTAAAATGTTTTAAGCACTTTAATTGAAGGGGACATAATGAAAGCTTTTATTCAAAGAAATGCAATGTATATTAAAAGAATTTCCAAGCACTTTTCCTCACTGCCTGGTCTATGCAGATTGCAGGCTTTTTGGCACCACCCTCACATCTGCTCTTGGAGCGCCATCATGGAGGAAGTTGAAATTTGAGCTTTGGAGGAGGGATGCGGGTGGACAGAGTCCCTTCTTTCCTTCTGGTTTTTTGCTGACAGGATTTCCTCAGATGAAAAGGGCAAAGCTCATCCTGAGAATTCACTACTGTCGCAACCCTTAGGGCTCTTACCTAAGAAAGGGATATCTGATTTTATTGAATAGCATGAGGACAATAGACAGCAGGTCGGAGCATCAACCCATCTAGTCCAGACTTCCCTAAGCTAGTGCCCTCCAGATGTGGGGCTACAGCCCCCACCTGTCCTAGCCAGCCTTGCCATTGGCACCAGGGCTGGGAAGGCTGGCCCAGCCCAATATTTAAAACTCAGGGAGTGGGTCTGCTGAGATTTTGTTGGTAAGCAGAGCTGATGGGGATGCACTCAAAACCTGAACTGTGAACCCTCCCTTTGTTCATTTCTGTCACAATCTCAATGGCCAGTCCAGGCTTTGCAAGAGAGAAAAATCTTCTCCCAATTTCCCAACACTGAATGAGTTGTAACAATGGCTTTCTTTGCACTGATTGCCAATCCATGAGGATCATATAAATTTGTCTGCAGACTGCAGATGGAGTTGTTTGCACTGGTGCAGAGATCTCTGTCCTGCCAGCAGCGCTGGTCTGCGTGTGTGTTGCCCATTGGAGGGTGTGCCGTTGTCAGCTAGCCAGCCCGCTTGCATTCCCTGCCTTCTGTCTCAGAAGGCCAGTTAGGAGAATTGGAGGCCACAGGGTTTGTGAGAGTGTAATTCAGCTGCTATGAATTTTCCTCACTTACGTTGCCTTTCCAGAGTTATACAATCTGTTGACTCATCTTATGCATTCCTCTTGCATCCCACCTTTTTGCGAGCTCTTTTCTCTTGCATCTCAAAAGTGTTGCTCCCATACACATGGATTCAGGCTGTACCATGAGCCAATGCTGACGTCTTCAACACTTACCTTAATTCATGTGTTGAAGGAGCATACTCCTAAATTTCTGGTGGACATGACTGCTGTGTGCCACTCGGCAAACTTGAAGGCAACGTTGAACCAGTATAGAGTAGTATTACTCCAGTGAGCTCTAACCCTGCGGATGGTTGCTTGAGGCTGGCTGGTGAAGGTCCCTGGGCATGTTTGTGGCTCAGGCAAATGTTGGCACGGCCTTTCCCTGCCATTTCTTTTAGCTGCTCCATGGCTTATCGTGGAATGCAAAGTGATACCCACTAATGGCATACAAATTGATCCTTAGTAAAGAAGAGACCAAACTTTCTTAATTCAGATCGCACGAATAAAGCACAAGTAACATTTTCACAAAAAAACACTGCTTGGTCAGCACTGCGGCTTGATGAAAAGCTCACCATTGATGCACTGAGCGCAGCGGAGCTGCTTCTCTTACTGATTTCTGCGTGCAGCCTGATTTTAGGGGGGGAGTGGCTGGTGTGCACACTTCTTCGATTGTGTTTCTGTGTAAACAGGTTGATGCGAACTGCTTGGGCTGCAGGTCTTCCTTGCTGGTTGGACCGAGCTTGCCCTCCCCTTTCTGAGAGCTTCCTCATCTCTGAAACCAAACAGGTTGGGATTTCCTGGCAGCCATCCAGCATACATAGTTGAACAGCTAGTCTGGTTTTCCTGATATTAATTCCCTTTTGTGTTTTCAAAACAGATTCTATAGTATTTTCAACAAGGCTAAAAATGTAGGGGGTTTCCCATTCTTCTTCCAAAATAAGTGACGGTGCCTTAACACAACCAGCCAGGTAAAGGGCGCACACCACACGCCTGGTGTTAGGTTTTCCCTGCACCACCGCTCCACAGCCCTTGCCTGTCTCCTTTTTCCTTGCAGAAGGAAACCTCCATGGGCAACGCTCTCTCATACGAGCTCTCTGCCAGCAGTAGACATTGATTCATGCTACAAAATAGATTTGCAACATTAGGCTCTTCTTCTCCTTAACTCAAGCAAAAGGAAGGAAGATGTGTTGGAGGGCTGTTAGCATACATGACTGATCCAAACCATGGTGTAAACCTATCTTATGTGAGCAGACTTTGGCATTTCTCCCAGTCTACCCACAACCCCCTGAGTGTGCTCCATATCTGCATCAGAAGGTCTCCCAGCCCTGTGGAGCAGATCTGAGAAAAAGCTGGGGCCACAGAATTGAGGGCTGAACTGTTCTTCCAGGGGTTTCTAATCCACTGGTGGAAATCCAAGATTGGGCACAACCTCATATGAAAATGTTTCAATATAAAGCAAGAACCTCATCTGAAAGCTGCAGGGGTGGGCAAACTGCAACTCAAGTTTGTTCTCATCGGTGTGGACTCCCATAGAGATCAGGTTTCGGAATGTATTCCGACTGTTTAAGGGTACCTAAAGCAGGGGTCCCCAATGTGAGCATCTCCACTGGCACCCCTTCAGGGGTTTCTGAGGTGGTGTCCATGGGCGTCTGGAAGAACATTCCTTTCTTAATGTGAGCACATGGAGTTGCGGCACAGTTGCCTTGACACGTAACTTTCTAGCAATGATACAGAGGCTCCCACAAAAGTGGACTGTTTGAAGGTGACGGCTGTCTGCTACCTGTTCTTATAACAAAAGCTTCGTAAGCTACCGCTACATCAGTCTATTGCTTTTTAGGAGGTGTTTATTCTTCCAGTTTCATAAGATCAGCCTTTCACATGGTTGTCACATGAAAAAGATATAATAAAATATTTACAAAATGTGAGGGGTGGACTCACTTCTGTGATATACTGTAAGTTGCAACAGCAATGTTGCAAGTATGATTTTCTCTGTAATCCCCAAGTAGAACTGGGACTATTTATTAGTATGGCTGTGTGTTATAGCAAGGCGTGAAAAGAAGTAGAGGCCAGTTATTTGACAGGAACATATTATCAGGTGCTCTTCCCTTGCCGAGTTTGTGTCGGTGTGAACAAATAGCTCCAAATTGCAAGATTTAAGGTAAGGGAGACTGTGAGCTCTGGATCTGCAGGTAAGCAGGTATTCACATATTACACCGGTCCTCTATCACTTACACTGGCTACCAATTGAAGTCCGGGCCCAATTTAGGGTGCTGGTAATGACCTATAAAGCCCTAACTGGCTTGGGTCCTGGATACCTGAAGGAGCGCCTTCTTCCCTGTGTGCCCTCCCGTCCCTTGAGAGGTCCTTCTTTGGGAGGCCTCCTTGAAGGAGATTGGGAGGGTGGCTACCCAGGGAAGGGCCTTCTCTGCAGTGGCGCCCTGGTTATGGAATACGCTCCCCAGAGAGGTTTGCCGGGTGCCAATGCTTTTCTCCTTTGGGTGACAGGTGAAAACCTTTTTCTTTTTCCTCTATTTTAATTGTTAATTGTCTTAATTTGTGATTTTATGTTTATTATTGGTCGCTGTGCTACTTTCTTTATCCTATTTTACTGTTGTTCTTGTAACCCATCAGTGATGGGATGGGATGCAAAAGTTTTAAACAAACAACTACTAAATAAGCTGAAATGGTGGCAGAAAAGAATGGTTGGTGTGACCAGAGCAGCTCACGTCCTGCCTCCCTGGCCTGGGAGCTGCAGAAGCACCTGAATTTCTAGCGCTGGTGATGGAGAGGCAGCACTTCAGTACAATGTGGGAGGAGCAACAACCGCCTGCTGTCGGTGAAGATGATCAGATGAGGCCTTCAAGCAGCAATGGATGAGGAACCGAGCGGCGACATTCAGTATTTTGGTTTGGATCCAAATTTAAGTGGGATCAGCCATGCTGCTAAAAGTTGACTTTCCTGCGCCCTCCTTCACATGGCAGCCCCTCCAGACCCCAGAATTTTACAGAGAATCAGAGGCTCTGCTGAGCAGGTGAGCCAGGCTGTGGGAGGAGAGGGAATACCCTGAAACCAGGAGAATGGACCTTCCATTCCTCTCAAGGAAGACAGATCCTGGATCCAGCCTCCTGCCGATGAAAAGGATGCCTCAATTGCTTTTACAGACCACCAGGGTCCCCTGAGTAATGCACAGTGACATTCAGTGACAGCCCCACCTGAGAACTGGAGCTGCCCTGAATGGGTCACCAGGAGCAGCAAGGGGATGGGGAGCAGGGCTGGGCTGCCTGGGGCACATCCAGGGTGTCTCCGTCTTCGTGGTCCTGCAAGCTGAAAACGAAAAGTCTGCTTCCCCACAGAGGTGGCCGCAAGCTCCCTGTCAACCCCTTCCTTCCACCTTGCCTGTCATGGGATGAGCCACGTAGCAGGACAAGGGCTGGCTGTTTGAGACTGGGCCTGCTGCCACCGCAATGCCAGGACGGGGCCATCACGAAGGGTGTGCAAGTGCCCCGGGCCTTCTCCAGCTACTGGAGAGGTCGGCAAGCAGGGCATCGTGTCTCAGCCGCTCTTGGTGCTGGCGGGCAGCAGGGTGTCTATCCCTCACTGCTGAAAACCAGCCTCTTGAATACACTCAAGAACACTGAGAGCGCCTGGCTTTTTAATCGAGTTTCCTTTTAGGTATGGAGCAAACCATTTGGGGTGGGGGGGGGGGAGGCGTCGATGCTTTATGCTAGATCAGACAGATGGCAGCCCTGTGGGTGAAATGGTTTGGCTGGAGCAGTTCGTATGCGTGACTCAGTTGTGAAGAAACAGCCCTTCACCATTCTCTGCGGACTGTGCACACAGTTGTGATGATCCCTTCCAATTGTGCTTGAGCTGCAGAGACTTAACAACCGGCTTGTTCAGTGGGATGGGGGAGGAGTGGAACAAACACCATCATGCGATAAAATACCGTGTACAAAGGCAGCTTGTCTCTGCTGCAGCTGAAGTTCCAGTACTTGTGCCAAGAGTCGAGAACTGTTTCTTAATTTAGCTGTCTCATGGAATGACTGCACTTGGCTGTTATGGTTGAGACTATGATGAGAAATAGCCTCAAATAACTAGCTGCATTAAAATGTAACTTGTGACTGGAATTTCTTGAAGCCATCAGTTTTCTGTTCTAGCAAAAGGCCTGCCAGTGTGCCAGGCTGGGCAGGAACCCTGCCGGCAGCATGTGGGGCTTTCCTGGGGAGGGTTGGGCCACCCATGGGCAGGTGTTGCCTCCATCCTGAATGACTACGAAGGTGGCCGAAACATACTTTTAAAAGAAATGATAAGATGCTGCGCTTGGCCTACCCTAGAAGGGTTAATGGCTGCCACGCACTGATGTGGGCAAAAGTAAAAGAGGCGCATGCAGCAACCCCGTGGGAAAGAAGAGCAGTGGTCTGTCCTGGGCAGTCTGAGCCATACTCTTTCCGTGCAGCAGCCCTTCTTTTTAACAGAGCTAAGGAGGGTTAACAGAGTTATAAGGTGGGTTCTGTGCATCATTCTGGAATGAGACTTGATTTTCAGCTGCCAGTCTGGAGAACATCTACAAGTTCATCCCCACATTGCCATGAACATATGCCTCATTTGGCACTAGGTTCTCAGGCCTTTTCTGCATTTACTGCTAACATCCACCCTTTCTCCTTAAGACCTGTGCACAAACATGATTCATCCTCATTTGGTCTCACCTGGTATCTCTTTGCAAGTGGGCATAAGGATCTCTCTATTAGCCCAAGCACCTCCCCTCCCCTTTGTCATCTTGGGTCTGCATCACCACTGCCACAGAGTTTTCTCCCAGTTCCACAGTGGGTTCATCAGCCCTGTGGCCAGTTCTGGGTTCAGTCTGTCGTGATGGCCTTGTCCATGCCTACAGCTCCTGGCCTCAAGCTCAGCTGCCCGTTCTCCCTGCCTTCTCACGGTGCCGGGCAGCAGGGGCAAGACCAGAGAAGGCAAAAAAGCATGGCATGGCCAAGACGGCCACATGTAGCTTTCAAGCCGTGGCTTGCTTTGTCTGAATCCTGTGCTAGCAGTATTCAGGGGCACCCTTGGAAGGCCGGGGAGCCGAAAGACAGCCCCAGAGCCGCTCCTGCTGTCAGCACAAAGAAGTGTGCGACAATCTGGGACAGTCCTTGAGCATTATGAGATGCATGCTCTCCATGGCCTTTGCACATGACGTAGCCAGCAGGCCAGAATTATGTTCAGCAACCGAGCCAGGTATGTTGGAGTTGCTTCAAATATGCATGCACTCATTGCCGGATGACTCACAGCTGAAGAAATGAATTGGTTCCAGGAGGGATGAAATGTCTTGTCTGTGCGCTTGGGCTTTTCCTGCCTGATTCATTCATACCAGACAGTACTAGATATTGTCATTCTGGGATACCTTTTTTACTACAACTGCATAGGTCTGCTGTGCCACTACTGTGGTCAGTCTGCCTTATAAGAAGAAAGGTCCCCCGACCTGAAGGAAAGCAACACTGTGGGAGTAGTGTGATTTAGAATCACAATGCTCCTGGTTTTTTTTTTTTAAATGGGCTTTTTTCCCTCCCTGTTGAGCTATTGGAACCTGGGTGAACCTTGAGCATTCCCACATGCCTGGCATCAACAGCAGTTGCAGTCACACCATGTTGAGCCTGCATGTGATGCCCGAGCACTTTTACGGGTGTGAAGTGTGTCGATCCTTCCATCCTGACCCCTTGATGTGGCACCAGCCAGCTCGAGCTTCTGCGACGCCTCTGCTGCTCCATGGACCCTTTACACTTGTGTCAGAATTGCAGAAGCAGGAGAGGCTCAGCATTAGCGCCGTCTGTGCCACAAGAATAAGGGGATGCAAATGGAATTGTGCATGTACACACTTTCCTTTTTTTTTCCACACAAGATGACAGATATCCTGCTTGAAGTTTACGAAGGGCACTTTATAACATAATCAGCGTGACAACTGAAGTGACAGGCCAACAACAGACAGTGTGACCAATCATGCGTCACATGGAAGCGCCTGATATGATCTTGTGTCAACCATGAACTGTGTTCATGCTGCACTTGTGTAACAGCTTTGTCATAAATTTAATGCGGCCCATTGTAGGAGAAATGCTACTTTTTGACTTCTGTTCTAAGTGAACAACCAGAATGACATTTAGAATGCCTCCCACGCCTGTTGCAACTAACAGAGCGATTGGTCGGCTGAATATAAATACTCAAAGTGATGCAATTAGAGACTCTAGACACTCTATTAGATTGTTGTTGTTCGAAGGGAACTTCTGCTTGTGTGTCTGAAAGGTTGTTCTTTACAAGCCATTTGGCCAGGACTGAGATGTTTATTTAGGATCATTCCCTACTACTCTAGACATCTAGCTGGCTGTTTATTGCTCACCGAAAGCACTGTTGCATCATACTTTGAGGCTTAAACTGGTGGAACTGCTGCTTTATCCGATTTATACTCACCATGCTCACCACTTATATTCAGGAAGTCTTCAGATCAGGCCATTAACTAAATGCAACTAGAAATTCTCAGGGTATCGCTGTAGCCCAGATCAAAGTCTTAAACCCTTGGCTGGCAACCAGTCATACTAGTGAGGCAATTAGAGGAGGGGGAGAGATTTTCCAGCGGGATAAAGCAAAGTGGGAGAGGAAAAAAGAATCCTTGTATATACCCTTCTATGCACGCTTACACACTCTCTCTGTATATCTTTCCCATCCTAAGTGGAGAAGATTAGGAGTGGAAATGATTGTGTAAAACATTCTTTGTGTGCCCCTTCCTCAGCTTTGAGCTAGGAAATCCTCAAAATGAAGGGACATGAGAGACAAGAATGCACAAACACAGCTCTTGGCTAACTCTGCCCTTTAGCTCCATTTTATCATCTTTGCTTCCACCTGTAGCATAAATAGGGGAATACAGACCCATGTGATCCCTCATCTGCTTTATGGGAAAACTAAGCCGCTGAAATAGAAAGCCCTGGAATAGTTGCATAGTATTCTATGATTTATTGTTGATCAATTTTATCCTTGACCAACACTTTGTTATGCTCTTTCTGCTACACTTAAGAGTTCGTGTGCATGCAGACTTCATGTGTATCTTTTCGCACATGGGCTTTCCAATATATGTACGATCCTATGTTGAATGTACTCGCTGCATCTCTTCATGCATTTAGTTTCCTTTCTTTACTCATTCTAAGTTCTAGTCACAGTCTGTGTGAGCAACTCAAAGTTCTTCTTTGGTGTCTCTCTGCGTCACACATACAGACTCTGTGCTTGCATGGGGTCTGCAGTCAGGAGGTTTCCACATTTAGTTTCCATCAAGATGGCCTGCTGGGACATCATCTCCCAACCAACACTCTCCGGACGAGTTCGGCTGCAACTAGTTGGAGATCACGAGAGGTGTACGCAAGCCACTTGGGCATGTGCTGGGTCGGGGAAGGCTGTGCTGCATGACCTGTTGTGGCCGCTGTCTGGTGCTTGGCTTCCTGCTCTTGGATCAAAAGCTGGGCAGGCAACTTGGAGCCTCCCTGATGATTCCGTACAGCTTCCGTATGCCTTATCCATTCTGCCCAGGAGTCAGGAATTTTGGGAGTTGTGTCCAAAGCACCTGGAGGACACCAGGTTGCCTACCTATGCTCTAAAACATCTAGCCAGACTTGTGTGAGCTTTCTTGATGTTGATGCTCAACTGGGGAGCAGCTGCTTCCCATTTGGAGGTTTGTTTTTTATTAACTTCAAATGAGTTAATAAAATTAATATTCTACATTAGCAGGAACTTTTGCTTCATATGCAAAGCAAGAATTTCTCCTTGCCACGTAAAGGCAGTTGTCCAACGCAGAAGCTCTAAATAGCTCCCACGGCCAGATAATAGTCAGCCAGCCATTGTGCATCTTGTAGCAGCAGTGCAGAGGCAGCTGCTCTGTGGCACGTGAAAACTGAAAAAGCTACAATGATCTTTTATTCCTTACATTGAACAAATGTACGGCAGAGCCACTCTCTCGGCTGGCACAAGAATGGCCAGTATTAGCTCAGTTGCAAATGCAACAGCTGCATATGGCAATGCTCTCTTAATAGGGAATATCCCGGCAATTGCCATTGGAAAAAGACTGCTGGCCTCTTGTGTCTCTGATGTTAAGATGTTTACTAGGTTTCCATTTAAACAGCACAGTAATTAGTGCATCACTGGTAGGTAAAGACTGTGCAGATCATTTGGAGCAAGTATCTTGCTTAGGAAACTGGCTTTTTTCCCCCCAGCATGGATTGGTGATAGTGGTATTAATTAAAATACCTTTGCAATAAAGAAATTCAAACACCACATACTCAACTCTGTAAGATTTAAGAGCACTTTATTGTTCATTAAGGCTACTTTTAAGTACAAAAAAAGATGGCCTGCCAAACCTTTTTTAAAAATTGCCAGGTGCAACAAGGCCACAAAAGAATGATATATTACAGATTTACAAACATGGAGAGCATTCAAGCTGAACTGTAGATAGCATGGCTCTGTGAAAAATTTTATGTAACAGTACAGTTAATGTCCCACCTCCTCTTCCCACCCTAACCCCTTTCATTTGCACAAGGTAACTGGATTTCCCATGGGGTATTTTTCTCTCAAATGATTACACACAGGACACGACACACTGTGCCTACTGTGATGCACGTTCCACCAAAATCAATGCAGAGTTGTTTCCAAATGGGTATTGCTTTTGTGGGTAGGACTGGGGTGCTAATCTCTGTCCCACCACAAATCTATTTACCTATCACAGATAAGTAAGTATAATGTTGTATTATTGTGCTTCAAATCATGGTCAAAGGAGTTACATATCCCACAGAGTCTATCTACAGTCATTAGTACTTTCCTGTTAGACCGCTCAGTAGCCTGTAGCAACAACACACTAGTGGCTATTAATTGCTAATGCAGTGTTCTTATAGAATAACTGTGTTCCTGCACTTTTACTGTATTACAGACATCTACAAACAAAAAAAGATCAACTTTTTTTCTCCAAACAGACTGAGAGAGAAAGAGAGAGAGAGAGACAAAGAGAGAGAGAGAATGATTACAATAAAGGAAAGGGAAAAATTAAATAGCTACATATCATTAACAAATTAATTGTTCCTCAAAAAATACCTACAAATTTCTCTGTACATTCTTTACGCACAGCGTAATGATGGTCTTAAAGTTACCTATATAAAAAAGTGTGTTTCTCTGCAAATTTCTTACAGGGAGTAGGGCACCAAATGCCAAGGAGACTGATCACTGACTGACTACCCAGAACGCTGATACTGAAATATGTGAAAGTTGTGATGAGGGAGGAGCTTCTGTTGTCCTTTTCCTGCTTTAAAAAAAGGCAGCCCACTCAGTATGGGAAAAAAACAGATAATTTGCTGGTCTTTTCTACCCTGTACCTTTTTCATATTCAATAGCTTTAACATTTAAAAAATGCCAAAGCTGGTATGGCCCCAATACTGAAACAGTCCGGAATACATCACGTGTATTTCTTCTGTCTTTCACCTATTCATAACCTTCCTTAATAGAGCCACTCTTTTCAATCAACCCCGTCTCAAAAGGCCTTGTTGTAACTGTACTGATGGATGTGGAATGTGTGGGATATATAGATATAGATATAGATATATATGGGGGGTGAGTTGCTGCATTTAACAAAAAGCTGAGAAGCTCATTACACGAGTCTGTTCTTTATGCCTGCCTCTATTACCTAGTTAGTGGGCTATTAATACAGCAAATGAAATAAATGCAACTAACATCTTATAAACATTTTTAAATGGAGGAATGTATGGTGCCTTGGCCTAGATTTATAAGCAGCCTCAAAATTAAAGATTGCATTTCACAATCTATTGTTTAAGCAAAATATTTACCATGATAGCAGTTCTTACAACTAGTTAGCTTACATAATATTTTTAATTTTTCAGTAAGTAAATTTGTATTAAGCAGTTGATGCTGTGAATGTAAATTATTTATTCTGTAATGACTGCAACTACAGCATCCTTAGCTCACAACACTGGATATAAACTGCTTCATTTGAGGCCTGACCTGAGGCAACATCGGTCCATGGTTGCTGGCTGCTACTAAAGTGAGTATCAAATACAAGTATCAGCTTACAACTGTACCAGCAGTAAGTCTATCTAGGACTGTTACTGAAAAAAAAAACCTAATTCTGAACAAAGGCTAGTAAGTATTATATATTTTACTGTCTATACATTAATAGATACCAGCTATTTTTTCATAAAACATGCATCTTTAAGCACTATTGAACCCTCTGACTCAGCTCTAGTCTAACAAACTGCAGTGTTAGGAAATTTAAATGCCCATTATCAGTCAATTCTGCAGTCCAGTTGCAAGCACTCAGCACCTGAAATCTAAAGAGAGAAAGACCGATAACCTGTATGAGACTTCCCCTTCCTAAGCAAATATTGCTTTCTTACTTTAGAGAGAGAGACAGACAGTATCTTTAGACTTTTTTCCCAAGCAGTTTGCCCTCAGAATATAAGCATCGTGCATGAAGTTGCTATGCAACTCTAGACCTCCTCCAATAGTGCAAATCATACATGACAGTTCTTTTCAAGTATATACATACAAAAGTACTTCACAAGGGGGAAAAAAAGCAACGGAAGCAAAATTCAGACACGATTCTACTCTCAAGAAGCTAATCCAAGCACACAGCATTTGGGTCAACCAACTGTACAGAATGGCTTTTTTTTTCTTTTTTTTCTTTCTTTTTTTTTCTTTTTTTCTTTTTTTGCTCATTAATTTGTTTCTGTGTTTTGTTTTGTTTTTTAAGAAAAGGGGGCAGCAGATTTGCATCAGAGGTTTCTTTGGTAACTGAGGCAGGAAAAAAAAAGAGTGCTACATCTTAGGATTTAATTTTTAATCGAATAGTTCCTGCTATCTTTTAAGGACACACATATTAAAACAAAAACAACAAAAAACAAGCAAATACACACAAAACGTGTGTTCAGACTAATCTCCTCTCATAGCCTCCCTCCCAAACACTATGTTGTTGTTGAGCACTTTCGCAAGCTCAGTCAAACCATGCAAATTCACGTTTGGGTGAAGAAACTGTGGTCCTCCTCTTCATGAGACGACGGAAGGTGAATGGTTATGGTTGACCATGTGAGAGGAAGGGGGAGAAGATGACTGGCCCCTCCGAGAGGCAGATTCGGGACTGCTGGACACGCCGTCCTTTGCAGCTTTAATCTGAAGCCATGTCTCTCCGAGTGCTTTGGCAAAGTGGTCATCAACTGATCCTGTGATGGATACAGAGTTTGTCACTGGCTCAGGTTCCTTGTAGTTCTTGCCAAGGCTTCTTCGGAAGTGTTCTTCCACCACTGGGTCACAGGCAGTGGTAGCTGCATCGGGAAAGGAGGAAGAGTGGTAAGAAGCCTACAGCAAAGAAACCCGCACGACCAAAAATGCTTTTAGCTTTCCTATGCAGTTACTCCGAACTTCACATTCTGATTTTTTTTAAACAAAACTTGCAATAGTTCTGCAAACACCCTTTTCAGTTACTTTCATTATCTTGATAATCTGTCAGAGGGAATAGCTGGGTTCAGACAACACAAAAATCCATGCTAAACAGCTGAGTACAGGTGGGGGGTGGGTTTGTTTTTAATGTATGTATCTGGTTTCAACACACAAAAATATGATATGTTAAATCTCTAATGGAACCAATTTACTACACACGATCCTTAGCTTTATATATTTACTTTTTTAAAAAAGTCATTAAGGTATTGCATGTTGTCTTGTCCACTCAGATATGATTCTGCATAATGCTGGTACTTTTACAAAGAAAGCTGAAGGGACTGTATCTAGAATGAATTAACTGCTTTAGGTCTGAATGGAATCAGCAAGACCTGAGCATGATTTAGTTTTTCTACATCCAACCCAAGGAAAGCTAAGCACAATCACCAAGGCATTTGCGTTATGCAAATATGCATTTATTGAACAGGCTGGACCTAAAATGAGGCTCTTTACTGCACCACATATGGGGCTTATGTAGCACTAGAAAAACCAGAAAAAGTAAAGGACATACTAGATATATGAAAATAAGGCCGAATCAACACCAGGTCTATGGCTGCCAAACACAAAGAGTCCAAAATTTTGTCGAGGGAACCTAAACTTTTTTCCTTCAAAGCATTTGCTCAAATGTGCTGGCATGACTGAAGCTTTCTGCTGCCAAAAACAGGGAGGAAGATCCCAATAAAAGTTCTATTCCAGTACACAATTACACATTTAATTTGACCCTAACATACCCCCTCCCCTCCCCCCAAGCCCCCCTCCCCCACTTTGCTGTAAATGCATGACACATGTTCCAGTTATTTGATGGCCCTACGTAGCTTTCAAGTCCTCGGAAAGGAAACTCTCGAAGCCGAAGTACTACTTACTGCTAGATGGTCTCCGATAACTGGCTGGTATGGCGGCGCCACATCCACTGTGTGCAATTGGACAGTGTGAGAGATTACAGTTACGGTTGCTTGCAGAGGCACATGTGATTACAGAGGGACGGTTCTGAAGGGCAGACAAAAGGCAGGTCACCAAGCTGCTCCCCCACATCAGAATACTGTTCAGCACAGGAATCGCCTGTGCAAGTCGCAAAACAGCCTTCGCCAATATGCTACTCTCAAAATGCTCAGGACTGCAGTTCCCATCAGCCCTGCACAGCATGGCTGATCCCATGGTGAGGTGGGATCTGTGGTCCAAAACATTTGGAGTTTGGGCAGGATGTTCTAGATCACAGGGAAGGGAGAAGAATGGAAAAGGATGATTTCTGCCAAACAGCGATGCCCGGGTCTGCTTTCATAAAATGTGATACAGTGACTTCAGCGACATTTCAAATTCAATAATGAAGTATTAAATGTCTGCATTTACTTTAACTTATTGCCAGCCACTGAGTCACACAGCATATGATTCATCAAATGCGAACATGCATTGTTCTTGGTTGTGCGCTCACAGATACAAACAATGCGAGGATTAAGCCGTTCCGAAAATGGCCAGCTGCACCTGCTGTGAGCGTGGCAATCGAGGGGAGAAATGCAGGCCCGGAACCTGCCCTTTGCAGTTCACCCGTTGCACTCTGCCCACAGCCTGGAGGGCCCCAAAGACCTCCCCACACTGCAGATGGAGCACTAAGCAGCATTCCCTTGCCCCACGGCAACAGGGGCCCGGGCTCAGTGAGCAGGCTTTCTCGCTGCTTCACCATGTCACCTCTGGGCTCTGGGGGAAAGGAGGGCTTCGTCTTTGCTCCTGACAGGCTCCCCAAGCACAGAGGCAGAGGAAGACCACAAGCCTCCACTTACTCTTCCTCCTTCCTTCAGCTCTGCCCTAAAATGAGGGAGGTGGGGCGCATTTAGCTTGTCTCTGTGCCCCCTTCAGTCCTGAGCTGTTGAGAGGCTCAAGTGCTGTTTCCTGCCCCCACCTTGGCCAAGCTCGGGAACAGAAAGAGCAGGAGACGCCCCACCAACCTCACACTCCAGGTTCAGGTACAGCAGAGGGTTAGTGAAAGCATCCAACCTGGCCCGGCAGTCAAGAGGCTTCCAGGTTGCTAGGATCAACAGCCACATCTTGCACCACACTGCTGTTGTGTGTGTGACTTTCACCCTGGTCTAACCTCAAACTGGAATGCCCTGGCTCTCAAGAGCAGTTTAAACACCTGCTCATAATCAAGAGGTTGGTCAGAACCAGAGCCCAGGCCTTTCAACAGCCTTCCCATACATAGCTCTAAAAGCTGCCTGGACATACCGAGCAGCAGAGAATTCATTGTTTAAAGCACAAGCTCAGTCAAAGCACCTAAGGAGAGGTGGTATTTTACTGCAAGATCAAAGGTATTCAAGGCAAGTTTCAGCAACCCAAAAACAAAAGCAACAGGCTGCTTCTGTTTGTTCTGAACTGATAGGAAAGTCAAACATGTCTAGCGTATGGAAACAAAGGGGAGGCAGGAACAGTAAGGAATATTGGTCCCACTAATTGATTCCTTTGTATTCTTTGTGACAGGACTGGACACAGCACATACCATGTTCAGCCAATTTGTCTCTTAAGAGAAAACTGAAGAAGCAATTCCCACATGACCTAGACACACATTGAACAGGCTCTATGCGGACTGAGCGGCACGGTGGTTCCCACTGCGGGGCACAAGGAATCTCACGCCAACGTTCCAACCCAGCCTGCAGGCAGCCATGGCTCTACTGGCAAGGTAGCCCTCATGACTCATGTTGCATCAGTGACATCAACTCGGCTGTTAAACGCAGTACAGCTGCAGGCACCCAGTTTCCATCTTGTATAGGTTATACAAACACAAGAGAATAAATGGAGGCTTTCCCGCTTCTTTCTGAATAGACTTAAAAGTAATTTTCAGTAGAATTAATCACCTCCAAATGATTTTTCTGACATGTACTTAATTATAAAGCAAGACTAAAAACAATCACAATCACAATCAAGTTGCACATTAAAAAGTAAACCCAGCACATCAAGAATGCGACAATCGCCAATACAGATGCAGTTAGCATCTGAGAACAGCAGCAGGTCTCACTGTAGCGTCTGACCTGAGACACAGCACTACCAATGCTCCAAATACAACAAAACGTTTAAAAATCTGGCCATAATCATCAGAGCACAGTCCAATAAAAACAGGTCCTGAGCTACTCTGAGAGTGGCAGAGCTGGCTGCCAAGCTGAGAAACAATAGTAAGGTTTATCAAAGAACCCCAATGTCGTCAGTGCAAGCCTCTCCCTTCCTTGTCTGTCATCGCTGATGGAGAGGAGGTGGTGCTGTATGCAGAACAGGAGCAGTTGGGTTTGTACAATGGATTATGCAATTGGTAACACAAGCACATCCAAGATAAAAAGAGTTCAGGTCATATCCCAGGTAAGCCTATAGGATAGTCCAGTCCAGTCCTGTCCAGTCCAGTCTATAAGCACTGTCTGGAAAGCAAGAATTACCCATCAAATGCCAAATAAAAATAAAAGGACCTGAGAAACCCAAGTAATGCTGGGCAAAGAGCTTCCCAAACTCACGGAAAACTACTTCAATTTACAAGAGGAACGTCTGGAATGGCTTTCTTTCTGCAGTGCAGTAGGCACCAAGCATCACGTGCTTTCAGTGACTGCTAAAAACAAAAAATTCATTTACCCGGGCTTTTCCCAACCATTAACTCACCTAGCTGCTATCATGACTTTATTTAATACAGTTTTATTTATAATACATTGTGAGCCACTTTGGGATTTTTAACACTGATTGCAAGAAATCAATTTATTTAAGAAATGTTCTTAAATGAATACATGACAGAAGAAAGCGTGCACAATCCTGTTTGTATAACATGCATCTCAATGCACATGGCAAGCATCACCCTGCTATCATCCCAGTTCTAGTATACAAGTAGCTCTGGAAGCTATCCTGCTTCCTTCTACCATTAAAACCCTGGAACAGCGGCAATGTGGGAGTAACAGCTTGAGGCACAAGAAATGAACACAAGAAAGCATAAGCCAGGAAGAGAGTTTCATTTGCAACTGTAGGAATGTTCCTGAACAAAGTCAAAAGTGCCCTCCATGGTACTAATTTTTAGGAAAGCATTTACTTCTGTCCAGGAAAAGAGGGCTGGCATTTGTTCCACCTGCTCTGCTTGCATCATACTACAGACACAGGAGGGCCTGGAGAGGAAACCATGCCCCGTTCCAAGGAAGACTCATCAGTCAGCACAATGAAGGGAGAAGAGTCCAAGCGGCTCTACATACACGCTACAAGACTGGTGACTTTTGCAGTGTGGAAGAAACAAATTTCCGTGAGCAGCAAGCCATGGCAGATCTTTTCCCACCAAAACAAGATTGGACACCTCTCTTATCATATTCTCTCATAGCCATTTTCATGCCCCCCCAGTGAACAAGAGAGTATTGCTCAAACCTTATGTTATCGTTAGTTCTTAAAAAGTTGCTATGGACGTTAAACATCTAGCAGCTCTTTGAAGATTTTACTAACTACCACTAGCAAAGTAACTGATGACGCTGCAGGCAAACTCAAACGTTCATTCAAACAGATGATGGTGAGTTCTCAAATTGACTGGAATTCAGGTGAGGGGAGCAGGGGAGAGGCCCCTTCCACCAATCACCTTGATCCTGAAAGACTGGCCACCTGCTTGTTTTTGCCCAAGAGAGACACAGAAAAGCGTGTCTGTGGAGGAGTGAAACCACTGCAGCTTTCTCTGACAGGGCTGTTCTCCTCAGCAGCTATGACTTTGGCCTGGTCCACACCAACAGCACATCAAGTAGTAAAGCTATTTCTGAACTGCACTAATTCAGCCTTCAGCTAATTGAGTTAGAAGTGTGTACAAACATTTCAAATGCATAAATAGCAACAAGGAGATGATTAATTAGGCTAGAATTTTCTCTTCTAACCTAATAAGTTATTCCTCACTCTTTCCAATTCATAAAGTCCTTCACGCAGTCATTTTAACTCCTGCAATCTTAAGTTTTCTTCCCTCCTCCTGTTCGTGCAGATCTTTGGAAAACCAAAGATCACTCACCAGCAAGGATCTGGTGCTTCTAAAAGGCAGATACAGTGGCTGAGACAGCTGGCTGATTGGAGGCCACAGTGGCAACAATTCCCCTCCTACTTTTACTCCTCTAAGAGCATTGGTCTCTTTTGTCTTCAAAAACTAAAAAAAGGATGGACAGATGGACGGACAGACCCACCTCTTGAGGAAACATACGGTTTTCCACTTATCAACAAGTGTTGAAAAACATTAAATCAGATATACAAGATGTGTCTATTTCATGTGTTTTGCTATGTATCTCTGACACTCAAAATGACTTACAACCAATTAAAATATATGCAAAACTGCAATCTGCAATAATGTGCTTGCAAAGTTACAGATGAGAAGGAACGAGGAAAGTTAAGAATGTGAGCACAGACACTTTAAGCAAGCGTAAAATGTGTAAAAACTTGGGTGTTAAATGCATGCACAGCTGAAGGACGTGTGTCCAAATACCTGCTGCCGTTCCACCGACGTCATTGCAGGAGTGATGCTCACAGACCTGGTAGCATCCATGCTGTTTTTGGTCAGTGCTAGAGGTTGATCCATGGTTAAACTTGGGATTGAGGCATATATATGATTAGCATGGAGGCTCATTGTTGGTGCAGCAGCCCGTTCTATTGGACTCCGACTTCTTTCTCTGTGCTCTTTTCGGTAATCCCCATTGGCAGTCTTCATTCTAAAAGAAACAGAGGCAGACCACTGTTTTATCCTGATTTATTTAATTCAAGGAAGAGGAAAGGTTTCGGCATTTCTTTTGTTTGCCCGTTACATTTAATCAAACTGAGAAACAAATAAACATTTAACAAATGAACTGAAACGTGTATGTGCAGTCCTAAAAAGTAACACACACCTGTTAGCCACAACTGGTTGGCAAATGGTATGTATGTAATCAGTTACCCAGAACCCTCCCATCCATCTCCATCACAGCCCCCAGTTGATATCCATGCTATGAAAAGACACTGTCTCATTTCACCACTGGCTGATATTGACTGAAATGCACTGCATGTTAAATGTCACTTGACTGCACCATTCATGTGTTGTTATGAGCAGAAAAGCGCTCAGTAAGAATACCCTGAACAAGCACCACTTAAAACAGTGGCATTTGCACAGTGTTGGAAAGCGGGTAGCGTGATCCAGTATGTTGCTGACAGGCAAAGATGGGGATGGGAAACTGATGCAGCAACTATTTTGCTGAGATGCACTGGGGCTGGAAAGGAGGGAGGTCGAGGATCTGTTACACCAGAGAGCCAGAGTGACATGTGCCGAGCAAACTGGCCCTCCGCTTATTATGGGAACACAGGAAGGCCTCTCCCACCAAGCAGAGTTGTAGCACACAAAACAGGCGCTTGTGCAGAAAGCATCACACCAGGACTACTTTGCACAGCATCGAACCAAAGTTTACTGACTTGTTACCGAGTGCCCCAATCAACACTCATTCCCTGATGGGAGACAGGTATCACACGTCCTACCATCCATTT
This sequence comes from Varanus komodoensis, assembly GCF_004798865.1. Classification (NCBI taxonomy): domain Eukaryota; kingdom Metazoa; phylum Chordata; class Lepidosauria; order Squamata; family Varanidae; genus Varanus; species Varanus komodoensis. Next base: position 10,115,983 of record NW_025336346.1, read on the forward strand.
TATAGATGTATACTTACGAAACCATGGGTGTACACATTTAAAGCAAAATATGTGAGAAGACCCACAGTCAGACACCGTGCCACTGAATAACAGATTTTATTACCCCGTAATAAAGGACCTGATTCACAAGATCACGACAGCCAACTATGGCTTGTTTAATACACAGTGAACCTCGCTGGCCAGTCTTCTTTTTCCTCTTCTTTTTAGGTTTAAGCTGCAGCTGTGGGTTGTCATATCATCCAAATCCAGACTGGTGGGACGGGGGGGGGGGTCATTGTGCAAGGTTTACGCAATCCTCACATGACCCTAGAACAGACCACGGGGAATGAAAAGGTTGTTTAATACTGATACCACATCTGCCCAGGTTCAGATGGCACAAGCTACAGCTTGAGCCTTCAGAATGGCCACCAGCATGCACCATAGTCCGTGGCGGCTTATTTGACTCCATCAGTCATGAAAACAGCTGCTGCTAAACTTGGAAACAACACAGCTACCTCCACAAGTGGATGGGCTGTGTTTATTTCTCTAGTGTTAAGTCATTTGGGAGTTAATTTACTTCACAAGTTCTGCTTAACCTCAATAATCTACAGCTTTTTCAGAGAGATACTAATTATGTGTTGTAACTGCACTTCAATGAAAAAAAGTTGTTTATAAAATATTGGTGCATTTGGCACATGATCTTTGTAAACACAGGCCATTCCTTCAAATAAACACTAGCTACATAAAAAGGTCCCTTTTAATTTGCTGCCTTCCACTAAGTAAAACTGAACAGTAATTAACAGTAATTAGTGCCTGCATATGCATGTGCATGTCTGCTAGGCTTTCTCTCCCCTCCTCTCTGAAATTTATAAAGAAACTGAAATCATGTATATGATCATTAGTGATTACAATTCATCACAACCACTACCACCAAGGTTTTCTGAGCAAACAATTGGAAACACAATACTTTAAAAGTTGGTCTCCTGCTCCTGAACTTTTACCAGGCCAAATCACTTGTCCTTTTATTTTTAATTGAATGCTATCTCATACTGAGGCAAACATGAATTCCAGTCACTTTACAAGAGTATCCTGATTACAATACTGGGGAAAGAAACCCTGGTAGTTTAAGCTGAGTTGCCTGTGAAGTGCCCAGAATTCTTGCTCAAATTAAAGCTGCGATCCGGTGCATATTTAGACAGCCCTAGAAATGTCAGCATGTCCCAGCCAGGCAAGCACAGGATGACACCCTAAATCACCAATTTTGTAGCAGGACATGAGCAAAACACATTAAACTGAAACTTCTGCATGAGGTCAAGGGCGTTGTGACACCTTTCTCTGGAGGAGCTTAGTCATTTGTAAAGCCACTCTGGACTGCATTTTGGAAGTGATGGCACCTTTGGCAGCCAGTACACCTCAGAGGCAGACACCATTCTTATCACATGCCACCAGTACCTGGATGATTGGGAGCTATCAAACCAAATGCAAACCGCTAGCTCAATATCGTGGGGTTGCCCTTCCGGCTGACCCAGAAGCTGCTGCTCAGGTGAATGCAGAAACTGGCTGCTCTCAGGAGCTGCCCCTCTTCAGCACTTGACTCCTTTGCTGAGGAAGGAGTTAACAAGCCCCTCAAGCAACAAGTGGGCTGCATGCAGCTTGGAGGATCTCAAGCGGGGAGGACCTATGCAAGCAGCGCCTGTCACCGCCTCCACGCTGTTGTCATGTGCCTTACGGTGACCTTATGAATGATTGTCCTCCAAAATGTCATGTCCTGCACAGCTCAGCTCTTGCAAACTTGGGGCTTGACTTCCTTTATTCCCAGCCTGGGGTGCCTGTACCCCCAAGGGGTATGATATGGCATTTCAGGGAGTGTGACAAAGAGGAAGGCTGCATCTCGATTTGGCAAACTTTATGAATTGGGATGGTTTTTGCCAAACATTATCCCAATAATAAAATTATTTATTATTATTTTGTTTTCATTTGATTCAGTTCTCTTTTGTCAATCAAGACAAAATCTAGGAAGTGCCCAAATCAAAAGGCAGACTTGCAGATCGTAATCACCAAGAAAGTTCCACATTTTGAGAAGCAGGAACAAAGAAGTCACTGAATTTTATGTTCACACTGGGATCAATGTTAATGTTTGCAATTATTTTCTAATTGCTCGATTTATATTTGAATTTTATGCACTGCGTTAAAAGCTTATTTTTGAGGTCAATTTCTTCACCCACAATATTGTATTCAATTTGCAATTCAAAAATTAGAAATTTGACTTCTTCATCTTCAAATGTGGCATTACTTTTGTAGGAGATGTGAACATAAATCAAACATTATCTAAGGGTGTAGGGCATAGAAAAGGGTGGAAACTACTGCTTCATAGAACTGCACCATCTCACATTTCTTCTTCTGCCTTTCTCTAGCATGACTGTTTTCTCCAGCAAATCTTGCCTTTTTGTGAGCTACACAAAATACAACAGCTTCAGTTTTGTCATTTTATTTATTTATTTATTTATTAAAACATTTTTATGCCGCCCCATTCGCCGAAGCCTCGGGGCGGCTTACAACATTTTCCTTCCAAGGACCCACTTGTATGTCTTTCTGTCAGTCCAGGGTATTTGGAAGATCTCTGAAACAATCCTCTGCCCAGTTGGGAGGAGGGGGTGTCACTGTTTGGACAAAGTATAGTGAAGAAACTTCACTATACAGGGGAGGAGATACAGATGACTTGCAACTCTGCCATGGGTGTCAGTTGTTTAGAGGAAGAAAACTATTTCCTGTATCCTTTCTCACAAGTATGTGATTTTATATATCCTAAGCATGTGCACATACAAGCATTCTGTGGCTATGCCTATATTTCACTGCCATATACTACTAGTTAGGAAGACAGGAAGGTGCCATATAGGAGGCCGGACCAGTGGCCCATCTAGTCCACTACTGCTGGCGCTCACTGCCAGTAGCATTCCAGGTCCTCGGACAGGGTTCCTGCCTAGCCCTAGGTGACAAGCAGTTGACCCTGGGACATTCTGCAGGCAAAGCACGTGTTCTACCAGTGAGCTGAGTTTTGGGTTGTCAGGCAAAATAGCAGTGTTCTGGTAAAATAAACTAGAGATAGCTTTAGTGTGAGATAAAGTTCTCTGATTTATGGACAATGTTTTTCTTTATTTCAGTTTTCTCTCTTAAGAGACTTGAGAGTTCAAATCTATGCTAAGGCAGACTTTATTACCTACTATTTCTGTATTTCCAAAGGGGCCCTGTCCATCGCTTCTTTGGCCTGGCATGCCTCTATGCAACTTGAGCTCTTAATACACTACACAGTTCTTTATTGAACTAAAGTGCAAAAAACAAAACAAAACATAAACCCTTCCTCTATTACTATCCTAAGAATGAAACAAACTGTGGAGAGCTTAAAACACATTCTCACACATGCACACAAACAAATGCATACAGCCAAGGAAGGGCTCTACAGAATTGTGACAAGTACTTTGCCCTACTTAAGCTAAAATCTACCTAACGATTTTTCTTACGCTTCTATAGCCTTTGGACATATGGGCTTATCTTTTTGGCAGAGGTAATAGTGACATACGGCCCTTTGACCTTGTGCATTTTGTAACAAGATAGGAAACAGACTACCTGAATTTAGTCTAACACAATCACAGCAGTAAGCATGTTTTCATTTATGGCACGATTTATTACTCTACACAAGGTTTGTGTATGAAACAGTTCTGCCACCCCCCCACTCATAGCTCAAATCTTGTATTTTTCCTTGTCTTTAAAACAGACATTGTTTTCCATCATTCTCCCTAGTGAATCATAATCCAGGCTCCAGTGCTTACCCAAGCATCATGTGCTTAGATGGATGACATACCAAAACCACACACATCCTGACTGCTAGAACCAAACTGTGGCAGATTTTCATCTTTGTTAACTGAAAGCAATGTTCTGAGTCCATGCACTGAAAAGGTTCAAGTGGTGGTTACGACACACTGTCCTTAAACGATTCTTGTGTTGTAGACTGTTAATGCTGCCTCTCTGTTTACTGGAACAGAGCAATGGGTAATTCACACCCATCCTGGAGAAATGACTTAGCTTTGCCAACTGTTTAAGGAAAGGCAGAAAGAGAGAGCAGGAGAGAGGCCCAGAAAAAGGGACTGTTCCTTTACACTCATTTCTAATACACAACCCTCTACCAGAGGAACATCCAAAAGAACTGCTGACAGAAAGCTAACATCCCACACTATTTTTAAAGAAAGCTTCTATTTAAAGTAGGCCTAAATTTTAAGACTTGTACCTTAGGAAAAGTAGCGGATGCTATTTTACAATTAGTAATATACACATGCTTACATAGCCTTGAACAAAAAGCCAAGGAAACAAACAACAAAACCAAACCAAAAGGAAACCAATATCTAATATTCTAAAGTCATTAGGTGATTCAGGTTGCAATTTTCAACATGCTTATGGAGCAAACACAGTAACACTTACTTCTGTATAAATCATGCATAGGATTGCGCTGCACAGCACCTAGCTCAATCTGTGAAATCAAAAAGAAAAAGCATACATTTTGGGAAAGTCTGCTTGCTTGGCCTCCTGGAGACGAGCCTTTCTTACACGAACCCTAGATCGTTTGCAGAGGCCTTCTTCCAAATGCCCCTGCCAATCTGAAATGCAGCAAGGACCGTTTCAGCTGTAGTGCTCCACCTTAGGAATCCCTTCCCGGGAGAAGTACATCTGGCACTGACAGTTTTATTTTCTCAATACCAGCCTAGGCCTGTAAATCCTCATACTTTTGACATCATTTAATTGTTTTGATCTGCTACAATCTGCTGCCTCAATCATTTCCATTGTTTTCTCTGTTATTTTATTTTTATGGTTATTTTCAATACTTGTGAACTGCAACGAGAAGTTAACTACTGAAAGTCTGCTGTTGTTGCTATGTGCTGTCAAGTCATCTCTGCCTTATGGGGACCCTATGAATGAAAGCCCTCCAAGATGTTCTGCCAGTGACAGTCCTCTTCATATCCTGTAATTTATTGAAAGTATGAATTCCATAAATGGAAGCCATTATGAATGGGTGAATGAATGTGCACTAGTTGAGTGGGTTACTGCAGGCGCGTATTAATGCTTCTGATACATCCAATGCCTGATAAACTCTAAGCATAAAATGTCCCAGTCTAAGTTAAGTCAGCTGTAACTGCATCTGAAGTGGTATGGTCCAAAGTAGTTCGATCTACTATAGTACTTTATAGTCCCATTGCATATATAGAATGCTTATGACTTAACATAAAGTGTTTATTCCCTTAACAGAATTATTACCCATAATTTAAATGACTAATAGCCTGTTTCCAAATATTATTTCCAGTCCTGCAGGTCTTGCATCCCCATTCTTAACTTCATTATTTCCTCTTGTATAGCAGCTAATAGTTCTACAAGGACTGTAGAAAACCATTTTTCCATTGTTGCATAATGCTGTGTCAATATATCTTGCATGTTAAGTTTAGTTTTATGGAAACTAATCAACATAAACAAATATGAATGTTAGTAGGAATATGGAATATTTTTTCTATTCCGATCAGACTCCAAATACAGAACAAAAATGATATACTCGTTGCTCCTTTATTGTCCAACTGGGTGCAATTCACCTTCACTCAAAGGGCACACAAGAGGAACAGTTTCAGCAGTGTCCTGTGTGATAAAACCAGGCCAACAACTTTAACAAAGTACTGTGGCTGGCAAAAGTTCTAGGTGTTTGCCCATTTAGTCATGTTTTATAAAAAGTTAAGCAGGTGGTTAGTTTTCATATTTGGCCTCAGGCGGAGTATACTGCTCAATAAAGACACCCAGAAAATTCATATGCCAGCCAGAAGCTTATTTAGTGGTCAATTAAAATGATACTTTCCCAGAGTCAAGTGTTGAACATCCTAGCCTGCCAGAAAAAGTAATTTTTCCTAGCTTGAATTTCAGGGCAATATGAGTTTAATGGACAAATTCCTAAAGTCATGAGTGAAACCAACCAAAATCAATATGCAAAGTTCAGAAGAGGAAGCTTCTGGAGACAGAAGTTGCTGTTAAAAAAACACTGGAAGATTGCCTTGCTGACCCTATCCAGAGGCCTGAAGGCAGGCATTTTATTATATTGCTCTTTTCTAACATAAAACACTGCAGGTGGATATGAATAAACCTGTTACTAGTTAATAAATTCAAAACATACTTTGGTGCCAAGAACTATATGTCCTATGTGAAGTCACTAAACAATTGTGCTGCATATTATGTTTATAATGACAATCCCAGGGTGACTTCAGATACATGCCCCACATACTCAAGGAAAGAATGCTGTAATTAAGTGGATTTAAAGGCAAATATATTTAAAAGGTAGCAACTGTTATACATATTTTCAGACAGAAAACATTCTGAAAGTACAGCATACAAAAAGAGATTCCATTGCTTTTGAGATGGCTGCTTTACATCTCCAGAAAATTCTACTCAAAGTGATTAAGTCTGTCTAAAAGAAGTCCAACAAGACATGCATATAAGCTATATTCAGACATAAGGTTTCCTTCTTCCCTTCATGTGTAAGAAGATATTGGGAGCTTCTGTTTCTGATCTGCTGTTTCATCAAAAGCCAACAATTTACACGAAGTGGGGTCCCTTCGTTAGGGTTGTAGGGAAATGGCAGTTTGAGCAAACTGGTTTGCTGGCTTCAGACAAAACAGCAAACCTTGATTTGCCATAAGTCCACTGCAAGTGCATAGTAACCTCCTTTTAAGGAATGTGCAAACTTGATAACAGATGTTCTTTGAATGTAGTCATAGATTTCATTTTCCTCAAATCAGTAGATGAGTACAGTTATACTTCTGTGTAGTATTTATATAATTATCCTTTTAAAGTTCAAATGCATTTCTAGAGCTTGTCTAGTACAGCCTAAATTATCAGGGTCCCAAAAGTTGAAAGACATGCTTTGAATCCAAACTTAATCACACTTAAATTCCCAGTGGAAGAATGGGACCAGTTAGTCAAGAATCAATTCACAACTATTTCTAATGCTCAGTTTGTTTCTTTTGAATAAAACATTTTCAAAAACATTTCCTTTGTTCCCGGTTTCCCAGTTTCATAATACAATTTTGTCACATTATGAAATAAAAAGACAAAGAAAAAAAAGAGAAACAAGCATAAACATCATTAACAAGAAAACATTGCATGTGAATTTATATTATCATAACATGTATCATCCTGGTAAACAGCCTGTTTTTTGTACAAATCTGTCATTTCACTGTCTTCATTTGATAATACACACTGCCTTTGTCAGTTCAGACCATATAATGCTTATAAGAAGTATCTCATATTTGGAAAAAACAGACCTGTATTGATGGAGAATTTATTTTCTCCTAAGCATAAGCGCAAAGATCAAAATTTTCTGTGTACACTTAACGTGGCTCAAGCCAGCAGAGGGGAAATAAATTAGTGCATTTGATTTGTTTATACACAAACTTAATTGTCCTGGAAAGGGCCACCCAGTTAAAAATCTAGTAGTCGTCTGAAACATAACTTCAGAAGAACTACAGCAGTGGAGATCCTTGCCAAACATCCCTTCATTCTAATGAATCCTTTCCAAAATCTATTTGAAAGTCTTAGAACAAAAGATGAAGCTACAAGTTTTGCATGAAGGCCTAACTTTACATACTGCAAGTGATATATTGTTGTGCAAATGTTTTCTTTGCATAGCACATAACACAAGCCAAATACACAGCACCAACAGGTGCCAAAAATGAATCTTTTAATTCTTTACATGCCTACAGTTACAAAATAGTTAACAAAGAGCCATTTAAGTTTATCTGCTTTTGTCCCACCTTTTAAAACTTTCTATGGGTTTACATCCTTACAGCAGATTTTCTTCCAAATCTCAAACAAGTTATATCCAGAAGATGAAAATGGAAACTGCTGAGCAATGCATCATGTAAAGTTTATTAGAAGCTTGTAAATAGCCACTCTTGTGGCACTCTATGATGATTAATAATTATCTCCTTGAGTCAAGAAGAAGAAACGCTTGTATTAGAAATTACTTGGTTGTATCCTTCATCCTTTCAGGCCAATTATGTGCCAGAAACATGGGTATATATAGGCAGCCGCACAGGTGATGTTTGCAGCATTATTTTCAAGGGTCAAGGGAGTTTAGAGGACAGTCTATCCCAAGCAGTGTATCTCTCCAGATATTTTGGGCTTCATCTTCCACCAGCCACAGCCAGCAAAACCAATGGCCATGTCCAAAACATCTGGAGGGCACCAGGAAGGGGAAGGCTGTTATAGGTTTCCTTGAATGAAGCACAGCAGGGATGTCAAGTGTAAAACGCTCGGGTATATTCTTGTCTAAGATGGTGCTACATTATACTGCGTTAGAGTGCTTTACACTTAATGCGGATGGAGGTATATGAAGTAGTAGTGAAGTGAATGGGAGGTCTGCATGTAACGTAAGCCCAATGTTTCTCATGTTTCTTTTCTTCTTGTTGGGCAATGTGAACAAGCCATGTTGTGACTATATGCAACCTGATCAGCCCCTCTTGCCAACCACAGGAGCAATCAAGCAGTGTGTACCAGAACTTGACTGGCTCATGGTAACCCAGACTGAAAAAACAAACAGGATTGCCATTTCAGGCAAACTGGCCATTTCAAACTAGAATTCCCTGTCAATATGGACACTTTTATCATGACAAAAATACACAACACCAACACTAGCAGAAAAGGTCTTCTGGAAAATTGTAGGAGGATAAATGTAAACTAATTAAGCTGTATGTAAATAAAGTACAGTCGAGGCAATCTTGGCTGCCATGATGCCTCGTGCCCCACATTTCACCAGATGGCTGTTTCCAGATGCTCAAAGGAAGCACAGCTGGGGCTCTGCGTAGTTATGGTGTGAGCTGAAAGCGCCAGCTTCCTTTGGCCAATTTGTGACCTTGGAAAGGCAGCCAGCATGGCTCTTTCACTGCTGAAAGGGTTTGGTGGGGAGAGGGCTCAGCCTTCCAAGTCACAGGACCTCAGAGCTGAGACTCTGAAAAATCCTATGCCCTCCCCCACATGAAGTTAGAACGGCAGAGTAATGCTCCCTACAACACTTTCCGTAGATGTTTTTTGCTTGTTTGTTTCATCTTTCTAAGTATGATGCAGTCAAGAACGCATTCTTGTTGGGACAGTCTCTGACAGGAAGGGCCAGTTCACACAATCAAATAAATCACACTGGCATGTTTTAATCCCTGGCATGTGTCAGGCAGTATTTCCCAAAGTGCCTGATTCTGGTACACCTTCTTGAATCATCCAAACCTACGCTACATGGCTTCTTTGAAGGAATCCTCATTGCCTGTTGAATTTAAGCCACAGTGGCTTTTTGATCATGCAAACTGGGTTAAGGACAGGTACCATTTGTCAGCCATGAACACCAAAGCTCCTATTTGCATCTATATTCTAAATTTTAGGTAGAAAACATTAGGTTTTGTGCCCTTCCTTCCTTCCTTATTTATAACACTTGTATGCCGTCCTTCACTATTGCATCTCAGGACTGCTTACAAGATTAAAAGCAAATCCACAGAACAATTGATAAACAGTACAATACAATAAAATTATCAAAACTATTAGAAATAAATCCAATCAAAACAAAACAAACACAACTGTAAAACAGTAAAAATACTAATTTTTAAAATAACGATTAAATGAAAAGGTTTTAACCTGCTGCTGAAAAGCGTATAGGCTCGGTGTCAGGTGAACCTCACTGGAGAGCGTATGATAAAAGACAGAGGCTACTTATTTTCTGCACCGTGTATGCCAGTCGCACACTTGGGGGAAAGGTTTGCACAATCACCCTCACTGTCAAAGCGCAGTGTCTTGTGTGAATCCAGCATGGCTGCCTTGTTGCTGTGGCTAACAAGCCACCCCAGAACCCTCAACAGCTCATGGACTGTTCGTGTGAACCAATCCACTGACATAGTTGTGGCTTTACTCAAGCAAAGGTGAAAAACCCCAGAACACATGTAAGATATTTACGTGTTCTCTACTATCATCTTTGCTAGGAAAATCAATTCATTTGCACAGATACGATCAATCAAGAAATAGAATGTCTGTCTCAAAACAACAAATATATTTCCTTTAAAAATAACACAATGGGTTCTCATATTAGGTATCTTAGCTGCAGTGTTTCCTGGGACTCAGCTCCAAATTTATCTTTATCATGCCTTGACATCAGCTCCTCAGCTCCCTTGAACCGAGTGCCACGCACCTCAAAAAATGCTGCACAAGGGTTGGTGGATTTGCAGTGAAAAGCCACATACAGGACAAAGACTAGTTTGCTGACTACTCTTACAGTCTTCAGTACCTCAGGGGTCAAGATAATCAAGTACTGCTCATGTTCTCTCTCTCAAGTAAGTATCATTATCCTCTCCATCCTTTTTGGTGGAGAGGATAATGCATGAGGAGAGTCATCCCTAAGAGCCGTTCCCATTACTTCTTGCTACCTCTGCATCCTCTCTACCTGTCACCAGTATACCCCCCATATCCCACGAAGCCGCCAACGGGTAGGCAAGAGTTTTACAACGGGAAGGTCCATGTGCAGGGCCATCTCCACCTGTACCAAGAATCTGGGAACAGAGCCCTCACATTTGCCCACTTCACCAACTCAGCATGCAGGATATCCAAATAGAACAGAACAGAACAGAAATCGGCAGCTGCAAGATATGAGACTTAGGTGTGACTGCAATAACGATAAGTCACGCCCCAATATTCATTACTCCCTGCTAGCTGAAACAAATAGAGAGGTCGGAAAAAGACAACTGCATTTTGCCACCATCAGGGCCCGTATAAGGTGGTGAAAGGGCAAGGGGCACTCTTCCAGTGCCTGTACAAGCGTTCCAAGTACAAGACACAAAGGTCTTACCAAGGGAACATATGGACTAATCTCCACCTTTCAAAACTGAGTGGGGGAAGGCAATGATCTGGAGTAAATGCAGAACAGAAACTGCTTGATCCACGTATCTGAACAGAAGGTGAACCACTGTGTTTCCCGCAGGTCAGGAACAGAAGCATGGCCTTCCTTACCCAGCCCTGGAGGAACAAATGTTTTGCTGTCACCTGCTGGGAGGTACCTCATCTGCCATCTCAGTGGTTGTCCCTGTTCCCCACCCAGATACCAGCACTGGGCAATAAAAGTAAGCCATCCAAAACCTTTGCTTAGTGATGTCCCCTTTGTTCTGGAGAGAACTTCACCCTGCAGGATGAGGTTTGCCATTTGGGGGTGTTCTTGGATCCAGCATTGTTACTAGAGGCACAGGTGGACTTGGTGACACAGAGAAAGTGTTATCAACTTAGGGTGATGTAACAACTACATTGTTATCTAGAAAGAAATAGCCTAGCTACAGTTATCTGCAGTCTGGTAACCTTTTGCCTGGATTACTGCACTGTGTTATATGTGGGGCTGCCTTTATAAATGATCCAGGCACTTCAGCTGGTCCAAAATCAGACAGCAAGTTCATTAATGGAACTGGCAACATGCCCATATAATGCCAGCACCAGTGCTTTTCCATCTGCATTAGCTGCCAGTCTGAGTTCAATTCAAAGTATTGACATTAGCTCTTAACAGCCTAGGGCCAGAATAACTGAAGAAGCATCTTTTCCCATATATACCTAGCCAGACCCATTTTCAGTGGTCCTTCTCTGGGAACCCCCAGCAAAGGAAGTGAGAAGGGTGGCTACTAAGAAGACCTTTTGTGTTGTGGGCCCTTCGTTCTGGCATGAGCTTCTCAGAGAGGCTTACCTGGCACCTAGTAAATATTTCCAGGCATTTTACTTTTTCAGTTCCTATTATTTGAAATCTGTTACTGTGTTTCAAATTTTATCGCTGCTGCTGCTAGTTTTTATTTTATTGTTATACTATAATTTAAATTTTTATGTATTTTATTGTGCTGTATTTTATGTTTGTAAAATAACTGTTCTGAACTGCCCAGAGAATGGTATAAAATATTCACACAAACAAACAAAGGTGCAAAGCTAAGCATATTTAGACAGGAAAAAGTCCTATATCCCTGGCATTCTCCAACCTGGCTGGAGCATGCTGGGAGATGTAGGTCTTTTCCTGTCCAAACCTGCTTAGGATTGCTCCCTTGGGGGTCCAGTAAAAATATTCTAGATGCCTATTTTTAATTTTATATTCTTAAATGTGTACTTCCCAGAGTTCAGACACTAATGTCAAAGTCAGATCAGAGGTTACGTGTTGCCTACCTCCTGGGGTTATAATTAATCCCATACAACTCTCTTTCTACAAGCAAAGAATTCAGCTGCCTGCTGAACTGATTAAAAAAAGTAAACGGAATTTAGTTCTGAATATATTCTGGCACACAGCCATACATGCAAAGTAACTGCAGATATGCAAAGTTTAAATAGCATAAATAGCCATATAAAGTTCATAAGCAGATATTAAAAGTAGCATTCTTATCAGCTTGTACATTATCGTTTAAAGAATCTGGAAGCTGCATAAAGCCCACATAAAACTTCTGGCAACAGCCAGAAAACCTGAAAAGCCAGGTTAGTGTTATATATCTGTGTATCAGTAATTTATGCTGCAGCAAGACAACTATAAAAAGTCCTGCAAAATTCCAGTGGCCAGATAACTGAAATCAGAAGCTTCACTTATATCAAATCTTTACAAAAAATCTTGTCATTTTCTTCAAGGAGAGACACCAAGATCAGTTAAGAGTATTGAGCGCACAGGACAAAAATTCCTCTGTGGGGACTCCTCAGTTCTGGAATGCCCTCTTGGTGGAGAGCTACCTGCCCTCCACTGCATAATCATTTAAGCTGCCTCCAGGCCAATTATGATTAATTAGCAAATGACTCAAATGCAAAAGAATAATGGTCTATGCCAACTTTCTGCCTCAAGTATTTCCTGGAAATGTCTGTCTGGTAATGTACATTGTGTTGGGAAGGCAAGCTCCTAAAATTTGGCTTATAAATACCTAAAGGAACAATTAAGTAAGTCTGCATGTCTCTCACTGTTCACAGTATTCTTGGAATAAATTTTGTCAAGTTACATCATATATAATATTTCCTACAGAGAAACAACCCCAAGTAGGAAAAAAGATTTGCATACTAATGTTTGGAGTGTCATTTGGGAGGGGAGCATGTTGCCCTGGACAGCTACATTAATTAAAGTATTCACAACTGAGTAAAAAAAAAATTGCAACAAAACTTAAATAAGCACAGTGTGTGAATGGCTCGCTTGAAGACCACACAACTCCTTGCCCTAACTTTAAACATGCACAATTATATTTTGCAAGTTGTCACATGACTATAATAATATTTCCTTGCCACCCCAGCTTGTCTGTTTCCAATTAGAAACAGCCACCTTTGTGTACATTAAGCCTGTTGGTGTTTAGCAATAGTTATAGCTTAGTCTCTGATCTTTCCTTTTGGGGCACGGGAAGATAACTGAAGAGTTAGCAAGGTGAATCTGATTCATACTGCGGGGAGGGGGAACCACTGCTACCTCTCCAGCAGAGCGGCTGATCCACTCGTACACTTCTCTGTTCAGTGCTTGCGAGTTTAAATTAATTTCAGCTGAAAATATGGTGCTGCCATCTGGTTTCAAAAAGCAAGCTCTGGTTTGAAAATCCGAAGAACAGGGAATAAATGAAAGCGCTCTCTTCCCTCCCCACACACATTTTTTTTCTTGTACTAACCTCACTTTAATCATTGCCAAAGAGCATGAAGACAGCCCTGCGTCCTCCCACAAGAAAGCCTTGGGCCTCACAAACTTGGCAAGCGCTCTCCTGCAGAAAAAGCTCAGCAGGCAGAAGCTGTGTCAAAATAAGAGTCCGCCCAAGTACAAAAGCTGTGCTGAAAAGACAACAAGAATGGATTTCTTCAACACTCGTTGAATATTATTTTTGAGAAAACTTCTCTTCATTCCAGACTAAAGTTTCAGGTTTTTTTCCCAAGTCACCAAAGAAGGGAGGGAGAAATGTGTCTTGGGTCCTCCATGAAGCCAGATGATAAGGGCTGGTCCTGAGACATCAAAAGGAGCAAAACCGTGGGGGCCCAAAGCATACTTATAGGTGCCCTAGGCAAGTCAGAGCCCAGACCGGGATACCAGCCTGAGCAGAGCAGCCCGCCAGGACTCAGTGCAACTGAGAAGTGACACTGCACTTCATATCACGTTTCAAGGAAAACAGCAAGCTGGAACGTGCCAATGTTTTTCAGCAAGTTTTGTTTCTTAAATTCTCACTTTCACTGCTAGTCATTCAGTTTTAAAATACAGCTCTCAGGTTACCACAGGCCCATTTTGGCTTTCCATATGCATGTCCATCTGTCTCTCTGCAATGCCATAACTCCACTGAACACTGAGCTGATGGAGTTTGTTACAAACATTATGAGCACAATTCTACATTTTCATATTTTGCTATCTCAAGTTCACTATATTATGATTGCCATGGTCATTTGCAAAGAGAAAGGGAAACTACAACATGCAGTGAGTTGCCTCCTGTAAAGACGGACATCAGAATGAAGTGGGCACGCATGTTCTAAAAAGTATGATACATTTCAAGTAAGAAACTCTACTCAATCTCCATACCTATTTTCAAGAGAGACAGAAGCGAGCAATGCTCTTAAATGCTGTAATTTATGTGCTTAGGAGATGATAGTCCCAACCTAATAAACAAAGACAAATTATAATGAAGAAGACTGGCAGGAGCACAGGTCCTGAACTGAGCTGCCAATATTGGGTAGTATCAAAATGTGAGAGATAAAATAAAATACAACAGCCACTCAGAGTGGCTTGGCAAAACCACCAAACACATGGAAAACTGTTTGGAAACATGCCTTGCAGCTCAAACTATGCATTATTAGGCACCCAGTTGAGTGATTAACGGTGCAATCATATGCATGTTTAGACAGAAATAAGTCCTACAACTACCAGCATTCCCCAGCCAGCTTTTCTGTTTAAATATGCATGGGAATGTGTCATAAGAAACGCGGTGGTTAAGAACATAAGCGCAATCCCCTGGTTCAAATCTCAGTTCAGCTATGCACCATTTTCTTCATTTAGCTCACATCTCTAATAACAGCCCTTGACTACCTTAAGGGTTGTGTTATGTATCACCCAAGGCAAATTCTCACACATCAGTGAGAACCAGTGATGATATCGGAAAGCTCCCTTTCCCCTGCCTTTCATCATCAGTGAGGAAAAAAACACTGCCCAGACCAGGGACGGGGATCCACCAGTCTTCAAGATTTTTACCCAGCCTGCAGGAGCTTCCCAAACCCTGCGTCATGGAAGCAACTGAGAAAAGGTGGGGATCTGTGATCAGAGGGGATTCCTGTGTGCTGACTGTCTCTGCCCAGCCTGGGCAAAATGGGGCCTCCCTGCCCAAGGTCGAAGGCAGAGGCACACAAGGGATTCCTTGTACTTGAGGAGAGGAGAGCGGTTTAAGTAGGGATCCCTCACACCTAGTGCAGCCCATGCTCTTGCAGTTAGGAGGGCAAGCAGGGGTGCCCTAGCTGGGGAAGTTTTCCTGGACAGAGAGAAGCCAAGCTGGCGAAGTCTCCAGTGGAAGGCGGTGGCTCCAGTGTCAGGGGAGCAGATCTTAAAGAGCTTTCCGTGGTCCTGAACCCTGCCTCCAAAACAGGTTCTGCACCAGGGATCACTCCTCTAAAATTCAGGCAGAAACCTGGGTCAATAAAGCACCACACACTGACCTTGGAATCAACAGCCATTTCTGCCATCACGTTCAAAAGGAGCCAAAAGCATTCTGAAAGCTCACCTCCACCCACCCACGCTTCCACTAGAGGCAAGTGCAGGGTGGCCAAGCCACCCCAACTGCCACACGGGGTACACCATCCTCCAGTACCTTAGCCTGGACTGCTTCACTGAATGCCGGCCTTCTCCTCCAGACTGGAAAAGCCCACATGCAGCGACACCTGATGGCCAACTGCCATTGTGGAGGACCCGCTCAACACTTTGGGTGGGGGACAGAGGATGTCACAATATGAGGTCACATTCACCAACATCAGGGTGCGCTGCCAGCCCAGAACATCATTCAGTCCAGAGAGGGCTGGGGAGGGGGGAGTCGTCAGGTCCTGCACACCAAATATGTCCCTCCCAGCACAGATCCATGCAGCAATTTTGTATCAGCACACCATATTGCTTGGTCTATTTTTCAAAAATGGAAAAGTGGCACAAATATTTCTAAGTAAATAAAATAAATAGATCTAAGGAAGCTGTTGCAGATGTTCAGATAATGCACATAGTTTATTATATTTGCTTAACATGATAAAAGCATTTTAGCACTGTCACCCTGGATATGGACCACTGACACCCAGAAGGGCTTTTTAATCTGAGTGATTAGTTTATAACACAAAGATGCAAACTTGTAAAAATCTGGACATGAAATTTACTTAATCTGGGTTAATGTTGATGGCATTATTGAAACAATTACCCCCCTGTTAATGCCAACCTACACTCCAATGTGAGATCAATTCATGAAGATATAGTTAAAACAATGCAAAAACACATGCCTTAATTTTAATTGATTTTTCCACTGATAAACCCCCCAAAAATCTATATTAATATCTTAGCAAACCCTAAAATGTTTAAATATTGAATACAAGTTATCTTAATTGGCTTTAAATTCAAGGAAAGAGCCAAAACATCTTGTGCAACTTTTTAGCACTAAAGCAATCTGCTCCAGCTTGAGTGTTAACAATTGGTAGTTTTAAACAGAATTAATGCCTGTTTGGGGGTGGCGGGGGATGAAGGAGATGACAGTGTAAGGGAAAAGTAAAGGATATTCTCAAGTCCATCATTTGTAGTCTGGGGAAAAATTCTTATCCAACTAAAAGTAAACATAAGATTTTATTCCAAATCCTGATTTTACAGTCATTGTCTATAGCAACTGTGTCCATAACATTCTAACTCTCAGGAGTGCTACTTTCTAGTAAATGGTACATCTGTCAAACTGCAGGAAACATCTGGGAAAATTGTTGCAGAAAAAGTAGCAAGTTTAAAATTTTTACTCCATAAGTACAAAGCCTAGAGTACTTTTAAAGAGGTGGCTTGCTTATAATGCTACGTGGTTAATGCACATGGATTCCCATGCAATAAATGGATGTGCATTTAAGAACTAAACCACCGTAATCCACCTTGTCTGCTTTGACCTGTAGTTTATTTTACCTGTGATGCTTTACCTATCCTAATGAAGGAAAACTGCACCCACATATATTGTAGATGAAGACTGCTTGTATGCTTATTCTGCTGTTTGCTTGCATGTGTAAACATGCCTCACTTTTTACACGTAACAGTGTACATGGTTGCACAGGGCTGTCCTCTTAAACCTCTGTAAGTGCAATATCAAATTAAATGGCAGTATGCAATCAATTTTTAAATCACATTTTGCATGTTATATGAGTTTGCCATTTATGCATCATTTATTATGTTCTTTCCCCAAAGGGACTCAGGAAAGTGCATGTTGAGGTTAATCATTAATTGTACTGGAGTTTCTCCAATTGCATTATACTCAAAGTAGGAAATTTAAATACAATAGTCAGGAACTGTAATACATTACAATGTAACATTAACATCTAAACAATTGTGGTTAATTCAGGACAACTGCCAGCAGTCCAAGCCAGCAAAGTCAATGGTCAGAAAAAACAGAACTTTGGGTCAATATCTGGTGGGCCACAGTTTCCCAGAGCTAATTTAAAATGTATGAAAATCCAACAAGAATATCCAGTACCAATATTATATGCCTATTAACTGATTCATTCAAAAGTTCATATTAAGAGACCTAACAGTAAGACCCTAACCTATATCACACAAACAGAAAGAACAAAAAGCCACAAACGCACTTCAGATAGCACATCCTTCCTCACAACAGAAAGCGACACCCCTGCCCCACCACTGCACCTGAGGTCCTTCATTCTCATGGAAACTTCCATCCTGGCTATCTCTAGAAACAACAGGATGCGAGCAGTAGCAAAACAAACGGTTTGCTATTCTTGGGCAGAGATCCTTGCTAAAAGCTATAGAGTATAAATACATACTCATACCTCATATATCAAAGGTTGTCTGAAGGCTGATAATCCAAAAACAAGCCATATATTTAACTCAAAAGGCCAGAAAGTCCCCTCATATTTTCTGGTGGAGTCTCTTTCTCCTCCTCTCACTTCACAGAAACTCTGCATAGTCAGGAGTATGACTAGCCAAAGATCTCCCAAGTCATGATCTGAATCCAGGTGTCTCTTGTTTGAAGACATGTGTAACAGACATGCACCAGGAAGGCACAGCCTATCATGATTCCCTCGTGCATATCTACCCACCATTTACAGAGATGCCCTTTAAATAATGGTGGCCATCAAGGAATAAAATCAGCAAGCCGAGCAGCCTCAGCAGTCCATACTTGTGACAAAATGGTTGGAATTTATCATGAAATTTATATAGGAAAAGGGGGCCTTAAAATGTACTTGAGGAGAGAAGACCAGTTTAACAATTTAGAATGAAATCCCATGCTGCCTGGGGAATGCTGGGAGTTCTGGGACTTTTTTCTGTCTAAACATGCACAGCATTGTGCCTTCAGGCATCATGATTTTTTCTTTTTCTCTTTAGGCTTTAAAAAGGCATCAAACCGTATTAACCAAGAAGCTTTAGAGTGACCAAGGATGATTGGATTTTCTAGGACTTACTCGCTCAGTCATCTGTGTTACTGTACATGTGGCACAATTTTTTCTGCCATGAATTCTTAATAACTTTAAAGGTTTTTACCAAGTATTAAAAGCTTCCCCATATTTTCCATTTTGTTGGACAGTCAGTAACCTTTGGCTGGTGATGGTGATTAGGGAAACTTCCCCCTACTCATTCAGTCCCTACACTGACTTCCATTCCTGTCTGCTCCATGATCCAGGGAAGTGCCTAATCCAAGAATTCTAGGCCTTGTATTCCATGGCTTTTTCTTTTCCCTTTTACATTCACACCATCTGTAACCAGTAGAATGCATACTGGGATAGTAAACTCCGCTTTTTACTGCTAATGTGAATGGCAAACCACAGAGTGTGTGCCACCTGCTTCACATAATAGGTGAGTAGAAAGCAGTACCCCAAACCCATTTCCTCAGAGGTCCTTTATTTTGAAGTAGGCCATAGAAAAGGTTGGGAAGTCTGCAAAACAGAAGCCATATACGTGCCAGTCCATATACTGGTAGCAAAGGAAACTCATACACTGTAGTTCATTCATGAGAAATATGTGCTTTACATAAAGTCAATACCTCTGTTAGATCAATGCAAAACAATCTTGGCCTTTAGAAGGAAGCTTTTCTCTGCACCTGTGACATTCAGACCATGTTTTTAGAAACAAGAGCTATCACACCTGAAATTCCCATGAAGTCAAATTCCGAGCAGAATGTACGCAGCCTTGTGTGTCAACAGTTAAGCCCTATAATCCCAAGAGCAGCAACATGAAACTAAGTTTAATGGAAGCCCAAATGTTACAAGTGGGTCTGTTTGGTAGAATAAAGGTTCATTCAATATGAAAACAATCCAAAGCGCTACAATACATGATCTCTTGCTCTTATCCTCTCCTTAAGAAAATGCCATTCAATTTCTGAAAAAATATAGTTGGCCAGGTGAATGCATAGGTTGATGCAACTAAGAATTTAGCTGTCTTCCTGAATTTGGGCAGACTTAGTAAATAGTTGCTTTGCTTTTCTAAATTGGGAGTGTTAACTTTTTCCCCAGGAAATAATGTACTCAGGTTAAGAGTCTTGTTACCATATAGCTCATCAGAAATGATCCATCTGTCCTATCAGCCATCAAGACCTCTATCCCTAAAAGAAAGTTCTAAAGGTTTGCATAACTCTGGTAACTATAAATGTTCACTAAACCAAAATGGCCTTCCAAAGAACAGAACATAAATCAACTCCACAAATCCAGATCAATTGCTTATGGAATGAGCAGGAAAAGAAAGAACAATAATATTTAACACAAACCAGAATGTTGGCTCTTTGATGCTCATCATCCTTAGAGTGCATTGCTAGGTTCAGATCACCTCCAAGATTTCATTAGTTCTCTGAAGAAAAGGTTAAAACTAAAGACTATGTTGTAAATTGGTCAACTGTAGCACAAGAATCCAGACAAAACTGAAGGATTCCTGAATCCTCTCCCTAATGAGTCATTAAAGTAGTTATGCAAAATGTTGCAGCTTCCCACTTGTTTATTTTTAAAATACTGAACTGTATGTAAAATGTTACCAATAAATAAATAAAAAGATTCCAACCGCTTAAGGTAGAATCTCAGCAATGCAGATCATAACAAAACAGTCTACTTTGGCACAATTCTGCTTAGTAAGGGTCCTGAAGACAAAAATCAATGCTGCCAAATATGTTTACAATACTGCAGAAAGGATGGCTAGACTGCTCTTTCTTCTTGCTGCAATTCAGGATAAAGACTGTTATTTACAAGCTCTGTAGATGAATTAAACAAGAAAACCAGGCTGTTCTTTCCCCCACCCCCGACTTTCTTAACTTTTTGATACTTTTGAAATTTGCTCATTTTATTTGTTACTTGGCAAAGGAAATGATTCAAGGAGAAATTATCAAGCTTTCCAGCTCAGTGCAAGGACTCTTAAGGCAGAAATGATGCCTGCTGGGAAAAGGCTGATGTCAGCTCAAGAGCTCCCTGCAAGGATAAGGAGGCCTTTGTTTTCATCTGAACTGTGAAAATGAGAAAATACCTCCAGCCTGACAAACAAGAAACCCACACAACATAGGTCAGACCTGAGACCTCTACTTAAAGGGGCAACACTTCATTAGCGTTACACTTGCACTGCAACATCCAGACACTTTCTACATAAAACAGAAGCCATATCAAGATAAACCAGATGCATCTTTAGAAGTGGGTGCAACCATCCCACAATTAAAGATGATAGTTGGCATGAGCTCCCTGACTCCTCACCAAAATTAAATTTGAAGGTAATTTAACATTCAGCATTCATAATGATTAAATCATTCATTCGTATGAGATTATATCATTCTTCCTCAACTTAATTTCACTGATATTTTACAGAAGTCATTAAAGTTTTACAGCTTGCATTTCTGGGGGCAAAGGCTGTACGGCCCACATGGTAGCAATTTTCTAGGTCCTACACATCTAGTTCCTGACAAGGGCATGGCATCAAAAACACACCTGTGGCTTTGATTATTTCCATTTTTCTTGTGTAGTCCCAAAGGGCTACCATGAATCACTCCTCTCTCAATACAAACTAAATATGTATCCAAATTTGCATAGAAAAAAATTCAGATAAAAATGAAGGGGAGAAAACCATCTTCCAGACATTCTGGATGCCAGAACATTGTATGCCACTCTCACACTGGATATGTTCTATTAGATAACTGTATTCGGGACACTGTGTAAAGAATTTTCCCACAAGTGACATCAAAATACATGTTTATTCAATTTGTGTTCTTCTGGGGTTGCAAAGTGTTTTATCCTTATCTGTTGTTCAGTGATAAAGAAGTCTGATCACAGACTGGACTGTCTCATTAAACTTGTTGCACCCTGCAACACAGGATATATATCATAGCAATGAAACATACAATTTGGTCATATGCATGATTTACCACAGTATGGACATATGGCAAACCACACCTGCAATAGAAATTTGACACAAGTGTGGAGGCACACAAAAGCAGAAGACTAGCAGAAAACAAGTCTTCAAAAGGGTTTTTTCTACTTTGGAAACGAAAACAAATAATTCATGTGAAAATTTTTGCTCGCTAAATTATTTGATCAGTGCATTTACTTCTTATTTCTTCTAAAGAAAGAATAGTATGGAAATTCCCATTTCCTGCACCCTCCAAAATAGTACAGAAATATGAAGGCATATTTCAGCTTTTAGTAGACTATTTTTTTTTTCTTTATCCACCAATGCTTTTATAATCACCACTTAGAGAAGGAACAGATCAAAACAGTAATTCTGTGATAGTGGATCAATCTGTCATCACCTGAAGTTTTACTTATTCCATACACAAGAATGCATTATGCTAAATCTAAATAAAATTTAAATTAACCATTTTAGAGGGAAGTTATATTTTAGGGTTTCTAGAGCGGTGCATTTGCAGTGGACACACAACTCTAGTACTTTAACCCACATAAATCCAGGTATCTGCATTAAATCAAACACACTGTATAACTACTAGTTGCATTTTATTTCCACTGCTTTGTGAGTTTGGAAGTCACACATCTTCCCACCACTCCCAAAATTATGTAATCTTTAGACCATGCCTTAATTTTTCCTGTATAAAGTTACATAGCTGTTGAAACAAGAGAAACAGAATAGTACATCATCTTCTGCCAAAAATCATAAATCTTACTTTAAAGACCAATTTAACTGGGCATCATCATAGTATGCAAAAAAATATTTTTAAAAACAAAAAGCAATAATTCACTATGAGTTTCAATTGCGTTGGTACAGGAGTTCTTATTTGTAACAAATTCCAAGCCGGCAGTCTGCAGAGCTCTGACTAACACTCCTGTGATTTATTTGAGGATAAAATGCCTCAGTCCACATCTTATGACTGAACACAACAATCCAAAGCTGAGAGGAATGTGTGGAATGTAGCGTGTTTCTTGAGCTGAGGCAGCAGGGAAAAGTACATAGTTATCAAGTTGGCTCTGACTGAAATACTCCAATCACTTCCTCTAGACAGAAATGAAAGGAATTCTCTCAGCTGCAGCTTCATGCCAGAGTTATATTCTTAGCAATAAGAACAAAAAACAGATAGAAACAGCTTTCTCCCTCTCCAGCAACCTACACTTTACCTGCATAGTAAAACACACCATTGGCATGTCAGGATGGAAGCACATTAACTAATGTTTAACAACAACTGTAGCTGGAGCAGCTGCTGGTGTGCAGTCTGCTGAGCAGCTGTTCCAAAATTCCCTGGCCTAAAAACAAAACAAAAACCAAAATATTTTCCCCTCTCGGGGTGGGGAGGTTTAAAGCATAGGAGATTGGGGGGGGGGGGGGGGCGGTTAAAGCAAACAGATAGTATTTTTAAACATACCTAAGTATGTCCTGTCTGTAGGAACAAGTTGAACTAAAGCAGTGCAGGGAAAACGTAATACACAATATATCTGCATTTTGTTTTACAGGTTTTCTGCTTCTTGAAAAATGAAAAAAGCAGGAGTTCACCACACATTATTATTGATCTGCAACTGTTCTGATTCCGATCTGGTGCATAAAGATTTGAATATATAGCGATCATAACAGCACACTAGAAAGGAACAGCAACTTTTCATAGTATTTAACTGATTTGTAACCACACATTACGGAAATCATGGGGCTGACACTGCAAAATGTGTCCCTGAGTTAGATTCTTTTACTCCAGTTTCCTAATTTATAGCAGCAACCTATGATGTCGAATGTTGCTACACATGACAAACGCTATCACAACACTTAGCATTTTTTTGTCCCACATCTCTGAGCAGGAAAGAAGCACACACCATAGTATAATTACACATTACAAAAGTGAAGGAGAACAATTCAACCTAAGGATATCATTTTTGGTGACCATTGTCTACGCAACTGGTTCCACCCTGTGCTACATCACTGTGATACATACTGGATTACCACTTTACAAAACAAAATAACATTTTGATAAAAAATAATGATACACAATCCACTGCAAAAACAGTAAGAGCATACATTAGTTTATTCAAAAAAAAATTTAAATACTTACAGATGGGGACTGAACATTCGACTCATTTTAGAGACATGCTCATTTTCACAGTCTAGGTCATCTTCTCCTTGGTCCATGTTGAACTTCCTCTTGCAAGGACTGATAGGGGGTGGCCCTGTCCTATGGTTGGTTACAGCAGCAGATAATGGGAGGGACTGCATTCTGGGTTCTCCTCTTAGAGCAGCTTCACCTAGGAAAAAGCAGAGGGGGTTTTTTAAAGGAAACAACAATCACATCAGGAATAAGGCCCTTTAAAGTCTGCATCCCCTTAAAGCAATTGCTCGACAAACCAAACAATTTTTTTTTCAGAATACAATTAAAAGCTAAATATTCATTTTCTTAAAATATAACTTTTACAAATCAAGCGTTTGTTAAAATTCATTTTCTAAAATATACATTGTGGGAGTAAACCACAATTGAGGAGGAATGAAGTGCAGTTGACTTGCCTAGTCTGATGCACTTAAGTACTAAACTGACACATATTTATTTATTTACTAGATTTATATCCCTCTTTTTTCAAAGGAACTCAAAGCAGCTTACATCATTCTCCTCCTGCTGTTCTCAATCTTATTCCCACAACAATGACCCTGTGAGGTAGGTTGCTCTGATAGTCTGTGACTGGTCCAAAGTCACTCAGCTGGTTCCATGGCTGAGCAGGGACTACAACCCAGATCACCCCAGTTCTGCAGTCTTAACCACTATACTACACTACACTACACTATCTTTAAAGTATTTTTACAGGAAACAATTTTAAAACAAAGGAACTTCACTGGCTTGAAATAACAACTATCAATCTTCATACAATTTTATTTTCAACAGTTTTATACTCCCTTTCTCTCTGCTCAACCCAGTATTCTCCCAGTATTGATAATATAAATGATCTGCTTGAAAAAAATGAATTCATTCTTAAAAGCATGTGTTGGGATCTGTGATTCCCATTAAAATATAAACCTCAACAACATATTAATGTATAGCATCATGTGGTTTGCAAAGGAAGAAAAACTTAGCAGCACAGGCCCAATTCAGACATAGTGACAATCATGGTTTGCCATTACAAGTATGAACCTCAGTAACCAGAGGTTTGTTTTAACTGACCACAGCACAAATCGCAGTTCCTGATGCTCAGTTATCATGGGGAATTGTTCAAAAGCAGATGCATGTGCTTGAATGCTCAGACAAGCTTGTTTTTGAAAAGAAGCTGTGGTTTGTTGTTGGACTTGAATGGAGCCACTATAAAGATGTGGTGGGAACTGGTATTCATTTGCTCATGTGAGAGTGTCAAGGCCTCTGTTCGAAAGCCCCTTTTTATCATCAGGGAGGTAGCTGCATGTGGCACACATCCCCCTCCCCCACGAGAACAGCTGATCGTTTGCCACATGGACCATTAGTGCAGCCAGAGTTAATTCTGTGGTCCACTAGGTCTAGCTGGCAACCCTCTCAATGAGTGATGAGTGCCATTCTCTGAGCAGCCTTGAGAAGATTCAGTAATAATGAGTTTGAAGGAAAGTGGGGGGGGGGGGGAGAGAATCAGTGTCCTTTTCTTGAACTCTGTACATGTTTTCAAGCCACCTCAAGTTTGAAACCATTGAGGATTGTGCTTTCTGAGAATGGTTCACAGTCTGAAGGGTAGATAGAAACAGAATTGGAGCCATGGCTGAGGTCTCCGCACAAATAACATCAAACACCAGGTCTTTATCACTAAAGATCATGTCACTCTCAGTATTGGAACAGAATCTGTTTCGTAAAATGGTCCGTGACTTCAGATAGGGAAGCAAGGTCATCTATTGTAGAGTTCAGGGATGAGGTCAAAGGTGCCAGAGAGGCAGACATCACAGAGTCAGAATGAGTCTTCTGTCATAAAATGCATAAGTGTGTGTCTAGGGGACAGGCCTGGTGGAGATTACTGTGGAATGGGATTTATCAAACCAGCTATCTCTTGAACAATTGAAGTGCCCTGTAGAGAGGGGCAGGCATACATTGCTGGCAATCTGGAAGAGAGAGCCAAGGCAGAATAATAAAAGTGTGGATTACTGTACTAAGCTCGCAGTCACTCCATTTATAGGCCCGTCTCAATGGTATCAACCCATCAGATTGTCACTGCTGTTCAGAACATGGCGAACTGAAATGATCTTTGACATTAACGGAAGTGCGAGTGTTCTTGGCCATACCGATCAGCTTCACCAACATTCAAAGTTCCTCTTAAGGATTTAATGGATGTGTTAAGACACCTGAGGTTGGTTCAGAAGTGGCAATAGGAACTGAATTTGATCAGTTCGAGATTGAGGTAAAAGGCACTGAATCGCCAGACTATACAGAGTCCAAAGATAAGTCTCAGCAGCAGAGAAGGCTTTTCTTTTTCTGCAGGTCAGAAATATGAGATCTCAGTTTTTGCCAATTTTTCATTGCTGTTTAAGTAAGCGACCTATCTGGAGTTAGGGGATCAGTATGGCCTGAGGCCGAGGCCCCTTTTCTCTCTGTAGGCAGAGCAGAAGGAGTAGGGAAAAGTTCTTCCAAAGCTCTGCTCTAAGTCAATCAGTATGATTCCATCTTGCCAGTCTGGTGAAGCCAGGCAATGCGGACAAGCCTCAACAATATGAGCCTTTCCCATGCAAAGAAGACAGAGAGAATGCCCTCCATCTCTAAATGGAAGTTTACTACCACACCTAACTCACTTACAAAAAAGGGTCTTCAGGGCCCTAGGAGTCCTCTTGCAGAAACACAATACTCATTCATATAAGGAAAACAAAAATAAATAATATATTAACTGAGTGCCAAGTAAAGAAAAATAAAGAAAAAATCACTGCCTCAAAAAGACTAGAAGCTGATGATGGTTGAAGAGGAATTGAGGGAATGAGGACAGCGGGAAGGGGCTCCTGTCAGAAATTCCTCAGCTTTGGACTCTTCCTAAATGTGGTTCTGTGTAGACACAGAGCCCATATGTGATACGCACAGAGACCATACTGATGAACAGCAATGTATAAAGCATTAAGCAAAAAAGTGAATGATGAGGTAAGGGCATAAGGCTAGGCTTGTAGTATCTGTACAATATGGCAGATGCAGAGGCTCCAGATAGTTGGTCAATCACAATGGCTGTTGTTGCTCGTCCCTATTCCATTTTGCACCTGAAGAAGACACAAGCCCTGTTCCATTGCTCTGATTCAGTGTTCAGGAACAACTGCTGATGCTGTCGCCACTGTGCCTGCTGCACCAGGCATCCCACTGCTCCGCAGTGCCTGCCTGCCTGCTGTTGTCACAGGGTCAGAGTCCACAACGAGTGCAGGGAGACCAGCTGTATGCCTACACCTGCACGTGAAGGGCGGGACTTCCTGTCAGGGGAGGAGAGTCTAGTCATGGATCTATGGGGAAACAAGGAGCAGGTGGGTGCAGCTACTGGAGTGGTGACGGGCATGGGGAGATATGGTTGCAGGGGCCGAACATGCCAATGCCGGAGAAAAGTGGGTAGATGTTTAATACCTATCCCATCTTGTTTCTCTCCCTACCCGGAGGGTGCCAGATAGCCACGTTAGTCAACCCTTGGCTATGTTGGAGTTGTTGTTGAATGCCAGGTCAGTATGCAATAAAACTGCCCTCATCCGTGATTTGATTCTGGATGAGGGGGCTGACCTGGCATGTATCACTGAGACCTGGGTGGGAAATGAAGGTAGGGTCCCTCTCTCCCAGATACGCCCCCACCCCCGAATACTTGATCCAATACTAACATTGCCTGGAGGGCCAGGAAGGGATGGCAGCAAAAATCTTTAAGGATACAATCTACTTTGCCAGACTCTGTGTCCCCTTGAGTGAAGGTCTGGAGTGTCTGTACTGTTTGCTGGGCAATAACAGATTAGGGATTCTGTTAACATACTGACCACTCTGCTCAGATGACAGAAGTGATCTCAGACTTGGAACTAACAGGATGTTAGCTCTGGGGGACCGCAATTTCCACGCCCAGGCTGCCTTATCCGAGGAAATTGAGGACTTCATGGCTGCCATGACAACCAGAAAGCTGTCTCAATATGTCATTGGCACAACATATGAGAAGGGTCACACTCTGGACCTGGTCTCAACAGGTCAGGGGAATGCGGAGGGGCTAACATCTACCCTGTGGTCATAGTCCAACCATTATCTGGTCAAGTTTAGATTGTCATCCCCGTTTCCCCTCTGCACGGCTGGAAGATCTATTAGAATGATCAACTCCTGGAGTCTGATGGATCCGGATGGTTTCCAGAAGGCTTTGGGGGATTATCTGATTGACATGGTGGCCACTCCTGTCAAAGCCCAAGTCACCCTTTGAAATAGGGAGATAGCTCAGATGGTTGACACAATCACACCTCTCCCTTCTGGCAAAGCCTGTTCAGTGCCTTGGTATACTGCTGAACTGTGGGTGATGAAGCACGTGGGGAGGCAGGTGGAGCACAGATGGAGAAAATATCGCAGCAAGTCTGATCGAATGTGTCTCAGAGCTCTATTGAGCCGATTCTGTGGCTATAAGGGTGGGAAAAGGTAGGTTTTTGCCGCCTCTACTGCTTCTTCTCAGTGCTGTCCAGCTAAGTTACTTCAAGTGGTCCCGGACCTCCTGCAGTTGGGTTCATCGGATGAGGCCCCAGAGCCCACAAAGGCTCACTGTGACAAATTTGCCGTGCACTTTGAAGGAAAAATTGCTCAGATTCATCAAGAGCTTGTATTTGCCTTTGTAGCAGTATCATTAGATGTGTCCAGTACACCATTCTCATGTCATGTCATGAATGAGTTACAGTTACTAAAGATAGGATATGCACAAGATGCTTGGCTCTGTTCATTTTACCACTTGTCCACTTGTTGGCTGGAAGATCAGTGGATGGGATTTGGTCCTGGGTCCAGGAGGCTGTCAACGTCTCATTAAGAGAGGGAGTGATCCCTGCCTCTTTGAAGGAGGCAGTAATTAGACCATTCCTTAAAAGGCTGAACCTGGACTCCGCGATAGTTACAAATTACTGACCCAGCGCAAACCTCCCATTTTTGGGCAAGGTGATGGAGCAGGTGGTAGCCATAAAGCTTCAGGCACTCTTGGATGAAACAGATTTTCCAGATCAATATCAACTAGGTTTCAGCCCTTGGTCTGGGACGGGGATGAAGACTACCTTGGTCACCCTGTTTGATGACTTTTGCAGGGAGAGAGACAGGGGGAATGCAACCCTGTTGATTGTCCTTGACCTCTTGGCGGCTTCTGACACCATCAGCCATGGTTTTCTTCTGGACAGGTTGGCTGGGATGGGAGTTGGAGGCACTTGTGGAGGGTCCACTCTTACCTGTCTGAATGTGTGCAGAGGATGGTCCTGGGGAACAGCAGCTCTGCCCCCATGGCTCTGCCCCTTGTTAAAAAGCTGTCTCCCATGCTTTTTAACATATACATGAAACTGCTGGGAGAGGTCATCAGAAGGGTTGAACTGAGGTGTCAGCAATATGCCAGCTTTACCTCTCCTTTTCATCCAATCCAGATGAGGCTGTCTCTGTCTTAAACTGATGCCTGGACTCGGTAATGGACTGGATGAGGGTCAATAAACTAAAGCTTAATTCAGACAAAATGGAGGTGCAGTTAGTACGGGGTCTGCCTGACAGGATGGAGGGGTGCTCCCCTGCCCCTGATGGAGCTACACTCCCCCTCAGGGACAGGGTTCATAGTTTGGGGGTGCTCCTGGACCCGGGTCTGTCCTTGGAAGCACAGTGGACAGTGTCCTGGGGTGCCTTCTTAGAACTGCATCAGATTTACCACCTATGCCCCTAATCTGGATGGGCAGAGCCTGAAAAGAGTTACCCATGCCCTGGAGACATCCAGGATAGATTACTGCAATGTACTCTATGTGTGGCTGCCCTTGAAGGTGGTCTGGAAATTGCAATTGGTACAAAATCAAGCAGCAAGAATGGTTGTGGGTGCCCATCTCTCCAGTGCTCAAAGAGCTGCACTGGCTACCAGTTAGTACCCGGGCTCCATTCAAGGTGCTTGTGATGACATATAAAGTCCCAAATGGCTTAAGTACTAGCTACCTGAAGGACCACCTCCTCCCATATGAACCTGCCCGTCCCCTAAGGTCAGGTCAGGAGGCCCTTTTGCAAGTGCCATGTCTCCAAGAGTGAGAGGGATGGCAAACAGATGAAGGGCCTTCTCAATGGCTGCTCACCGCCTTTGGAAGAGTCTCCCTAGGGACATCCACCTGGCATCATCTCTATTGTTGTTTTGCCGCCAGGCAAAAACATTTCTAATACTTTTTAAAGTAATTGATCCTGCCCTCCCTTTCACTGCTTGCTGTGATGTTATTTTGTAAGGTTTAACATTTTCCTAATGAATTTTACTGTTTTGTTTTTATACTTTTGATTGTAAGCTGCCTTGAGGCCTTGAGACCTTGGTAGTAGGCAGTATATAAATGAAATTGGGGGGGGGGGGATGCGCTAATATTGTAACAAAAGTGGAGTAAGAATGAAGGAAAAGAGAGAGAGATCTCACTGTACTTTGACTTCTCATACATTTTCCCTTAGTTCCTTAACTAAAGAGCTCCAAACATTTTTTCCCCAGAGGCAAGGTGTTCTAACCTCTTGATCATGTTACATGTTCCTTCCTCTTTTGATCCAAGTTCTATCGTATCTGTTTGAAGCTGAGGTATTCTTCCCATTCAAACACTACAGGTTTGTAAATGCTACGAAATCATTATATATTCCTTATTTCTGTTGAACCTAATTCCACTTCTGAGCAGATTTTCAGCTAATTAAAATCGTTATTTTATTTAT
Organism: Varanus komodoensis; assembly: GCF_004798865.1. Lineage (NCBI taxonomy): Eukaryota > Metazoa > Chordata > Lepidosauria > Squamata > Varanidae > Varanus > Varanus komodoensis. The sequence continues at coordinate 10,146,468 of NW_025336346.1, forward strand.
TTAGAAAATGTCTATGCCACCCCATTCGGTGAAGCCTCGGGGCGGCTCACAAAACATCAATTAAAATATAATACACTAAATATAATACACTAAAAATATAAAATGAATTAGCAATATAAAATATGTATATACCCAGAGAATAAACCATATTAAAGCACTTATACAAAAAAGTGTGGTAATTGGTATGACTCTCCCCATCACTGTAGGACTAATACCATACGTATCAACAGCATTCGTTCTAGCTGTGACATCTTCCAAAGACAACGGACTCGCTCAAGGATACTGTGAGGTTGCTAGCAGTATGCAATTCTGAATACGAAGTCTTCTTGGCCCATTGTTTTACCCACTGAACCGTGTGTGCGTTTCTATTTGCAATTTCTAAGCACAGAGATTCACACTTCATAGGAAATGTGAACATGACGTTGTAATTGCTTATCATTCCACTTACAGCTATTCATCCACTTTTGCGGGGAGGTTATTACACAGTTACATTCTTTACAGGATCATTCTTTAATATTCACTGATGTAAATGCTCTTTTAAATTACTTATCTGTGTCATAAAAATGGAAATAGGTTCTCTCTGCTCTTTTGAAAACTAAAAAGTGGTATAACAAAACTGGAAACAGAAACACTCATCTGTGTAATGCAATGGATTGAGGATCTTACAATAGTTTTCATATTTGAATGGGTGGCATCAAGTTGAGATGGAAATTTATTCATTTAGTCCTCTTTTGTTGCAGGCTGTATATAATTACTATGGAACTGTAAACATTTCACATAAGTTCATGTATGCATATTTTTAAAAGCAGATAGGAGAGAGAAATTTACAATTCAAATTTTAAATGCCCAAATTCGAGACCCCTTTCTGGGCATGATGCTGGGGAGCATGTTGGGCACTACACTGACATGGACACCATGGCACGATGGCACCTGAAGACAGTGCATGGCTGCATGCTGCTGGCGTCCAGCTTCCGTTAATGCACTGGATCCTCCTGCGCAGACGGGATCCAGCAGAGATACTGCAGGGTGGTGGAAGGCTTTTTCCAGTCCAACAAGCAATGCTGCTATCTCATCCTTTCAGACAGAAGCATGTAGTCCAAAAGGCAGATATATTCAGAGGGATGGTTAAAATATAAAAATAACTGGATTCCAAATATGCTTATGCTTTTTAAACTGCTGTAATTAAGTTTTATCAACAACAAAGAGAACACGGTGCTATTTTGCTTAAGTATTATCATACAATGCTGGTATAATTAAAACGGTTACACCTGAGAGAGGAAATCTGTTTTATCACATATTTTCATATTCTAAGCTGACATATAAAAAGAGCCCTGTTTCATATATGCAACAAATAGTATGTTGTTTTGCAAAGAATCACTAGGGACAAATTTCTACTATGTTTACCAGTAAAAATAAACATTCCGCCAATTTAGGAGGCAGGATATAAACTAGCAACTATACTGTGGCCTATAAACACACCGCAAGTAATGATTTCTATTCAAAACCCTGGCACCAAAACTAAACTGTAACTTTCCACCTGAGCACTAAAAGCAAAAAGTGTATCCTCCATAGCAGGCCAGGCATTCCAGTTATCCCTCTAGCATCATGCTTTGTTAATACATGCATTGCAATTTAATTCCTGTACTTCTCTCCTAGTTCCAAGCCCTGTTTTGTTTTCTTGCAGAGAGAAAGAAATATATCTTAAACGTTGTCCATTGAAAATGTAGCTGTACTTCTATCCAGTCTTTATTGCTTCCAGTTTGAAACTATGTTGTTAGAATGGCAGTCGCTGAAAATAATTTAAAAACATGAAAACATACTTTTGTTGGACCAAGCACGCACAAATGTATATAGGCCTAATATTTCAACAGTTATTCAACAGAATAACTCCTACATAAGGAACTCAGCTCAGGGAGTAACATAATCCTGCACTAAGCAAGTATGTTACCTTTAGCACTGGTGATTTAATCAAATTAAAGGAAAAGGTTTCCCCTTGACATTAAAGTCCAGTCATGTCTGACTCTAGGGGGCAGTGCTCATCTCTGTTTCCTAGCCGAGGGAGCCAGCGTTTGTCTACAGAGTCTCCGTGGTCATGTGGCCGGCATGACTAAACACCGAAGTGCACAGAACGCTGTTACCTGCCCACCGAAGTGGTATCTTTTTATCTACTTGCATTTGCATGCTTTCGAACTGCAAGGTTGGCAGGAGCTGGGATGGAGCAATGGGAGCTCACCCCATTGTGCAGATTCAAACCAGCGACCTTTCGATCAACAAGCCCAGCAGCACAGCGGTTTAAACCTCTTGTTCCCAACTGGAGAAAACCCATTTCCTCAATGTTACAATCTTTGAGGTACAAGTTGGCATAAATTTTGAAAGGTGAATTATTGGACGCTTGTAGTTTACTGATACTTGCCACATTACTTTCACTGTGCTCCTATGCATAAAATCACGTTTTAAGTCTGCTCACTGTTTAAAGCAAAATCCAATAGGAATGGATTAAGACCATCATCCAAGCTATATATATATAATTCCTAAAAACGATCTACCACCACAGAACTACATTATCCCTTCCCCACATGCCAGCAAATTAAATGCTACCTATTACTAACAGGATTGAATAATGGAGTGAACAATGTAATAACTCATTTTATTAACCAACACCATCACCAACAAACACATCACAACAGATACTAAAATATAAAAGGCAAGGTTACTAAGTATCCCCCTCCTCTCTGGAGAGCGCCCTAAACAAAAGGAAACATAGGGACAAGGAAAGCAAAGACAACAGTAAATTTAACCTACCAAATTGCACAGAAGGTGGATGTAAATCATTTTTAAATTAAATTGGATTTTTAAAATAAAATGGTTTTTGAGGAAAAATCCATCTAAAGATAGTTGTCATTATACATTATAATCAAAAGGTTATTCATCATCAAATAAGGATTAGTTTTAAATTATATAGCCTGAGGCTGTATGTTCATGCAATGTTTAAATCTGTTTGTAAATGAATTCCATTAATCCATTCACAATACCATGTTCTTCCAGAGGTTTCTCTGAGATTACTGGGCATTTTTTCTATCTAGAAGATATTATCATGGATGCCTGGTTTTACAGATCTCAAAAGGATGAATTTTTGTTTGCAGGAATCACATGTCTCTTCACAGCAAAAATGCTACAAAATAAACAACAGAGTTTACAAAAAGACCTTAAGCCCATTGTTCCTTTGCAAATCTATGTGCACAGAGTCAACCCCTTACTTCATAAATACTCAACTGCATAAAATGCTATGAATAAAAGATTGTTGGGAATGGAATAGATGTACACAAGAAGCTAAGTGTGAGGAGGGAGGAGCAAAACTGTAAATGAAAGTGTTTACAGGGAAATGAATCCCCTTTGAGCAGAAAACTCCACAAGTCTTTTGTGTATAGACTGAGGTTGATCATATTATTCTTTCCATGGAGGAGAAAACCTATAATGGCAGCAGGCCGTAAAGGAGACCCAGTTTTGTAATTTTTTAATGAAGTTCCTCTACCAATGGGTAAGGCAGGCACATGTACAAATTACGTAGAAAACCATGATTTAAATCTAGTCTTACTGACTAATGATTAAAATAGTGATTTAAATCTGTTTATTTTAAATTAAGTCTGCCTTAGTTGTACTGGCTTAACACAAGAATGGATTTTGATAGGATGTATCTACATCTGCAGGCTCCACAGTCTTTCTTTGAATGTTACAGGTCACCTGCTGAATGCAGCAGTTGGTTAGCGGTGCTACTTCAGTACACCTGGAGACATGATTCACAAGGCAAAGCAAGGGGTTTGGCTTCAGACATTCAGAAAAATAGTCATGGCACAACCCTGAGATATTCCAGTATCTCAGCAGACCTCCTCTGTAATATGCAAAATGGGGTCTTGCTGCTCTCCCCTGTCATGACATGTCAAAGTTCTGTATGCCTGTAGCCCAAGCATCTCTTAGCAGTCAGTACCTTAAATTATGGACTGGGAGAGAGGAAGAATGCACACATACATGGGTGGACAGCGCCAGTTAAGGCAGTTCAATGGCAGGAGAAAAGTCCAGACAAGCAAAGACACGGAGAACACCACCAGCTTTTGCAAATCTTATTTGACTATTCTCTTATACCCAGACCCAGAATAAGCATTCTTTTTATTATTTGCTTATGGATTCCTTTAAAAAAAGCATCACCCAGGTCAGCCAGAGTGTATCACAGTGTCCGTAACAGTAATAATCTGTATGATACGGCAACCAAATAAGTATGAGTAGGAAAGGAGATCTTTTCTCCTCTCCAATAGCAGGGTTTGAAAATAGGAGAGAAAAACCACATTTCAGTCTATCAAAACAAAATGCTGCAACACACTGCATTTATCTTCCCCTGTCTGACCACATTCTATGGTAACCGGACTGACATCATCCCATTGGCAAGGTAACACACTGATAAAATAAATACTTCAAAAAAAAAAAAAATCCTTTGGGCCACACCAGGTCTTCCAAATTCATATAGGCCTTTGTGCAGCCTAAAGAGGATCACATGCTGCCAATGCATATTCATTGCACCATTCAGAAAGCATCTCTTTGTTTCAGCAAGCAGCTGGGTAGGGGGCACAGCATATCTGTTCTCTCAAATAGCTTCACTTATAGCTCCATTCGTTCACTTTCTTCCTAAGATCTGGAATGTTAGGCAACATGATGAAATATAAACAAGATAACTAGAGATAACAATGTGACGTATTGTCTGCCTCCTGTATAGTACAACATCAACACAGAAATATAGCGACAGGCTCAGAGAACTACCTTGCAGTCTAGATACATCCATTTTCAGCTAGCAGATTTAATTTTTTTGCCCTCCCAAGCCTGACCTATCTGAAACAAGTTAATCTGAATATGCTTATCTTGCTGTGGGCTACAATGGAGGGTTTTTGCCCTGCCTCCCACCTTCCATGCATGAAATTACTTCTAGTTTTCTGTTGACATTTCTCGTTACAGTTAATCCAGTCAGCACTCTTTCTCCTGCACATAATTCATAGTTGTATTTTAACATGGCCTATCAAGATTGTGGAAAACCTTTAATATTGTCATAATTAATCTCTGTGTTAAAAGAAATGCTTCCAGTTGAAGCATCTTTACCATCACACTGTCTATTTACTGAATTTTATGAGAGGAAGTTGACATCTTCCACTTGAAACTCCCTCATGCCCTGTTCTCCACCTACCTATGTGATATGGATTTTTTAAATGTGTATTAGTGTGTGTGTTTTGCTCATGTTTGCATCTGGCAGGAGCTTTCTGGGACATATCTCTGTGTGTGAATGCTTAGCTGAACATCGCCAGTCTGCTATCTGGGAAACTGGTATTCTGTTCTGCTCTCTGGGGGCAAAAGCTTTAGGAAAAGGCATTCAGCAGAGACTGCTGTTAGCTGTGCTGGAGCTGATTTTAAGTGATATGTTTATTTTATCTGGTCAGTAGTATTGCAAATGAAAGTGAAATGAAATAACACAATTTAAAAATGTGTATCTTATTTTAAAATTAGTTTTAGTTTTTAAATGTTTAGATAATTGATTTGTATTGTACCTGTATGGTATAACTTTACCTAATTGGCCTGAATCCTAAATTAATTTATTTCTATCTCCTCTTCCCATAAGCAACCTCCATTGTTTTATCCCATATTGTTCAGGTGGCATTAACCCAGAGGATAAGCTTTTCTGAGGTCAAAACCAGTTGCAGGAGGGAGCCAGAGAAGTTAACTTCTCTTCTGTGAATTTACTTGAGTTAATTTATCTTGGAATCCAAATTTTGCATCATAAATTTCACAAACGTCTTTAGCTAAAATAAAGATGACTGCGGCTATGCCTAGAAATTAATGTGAGAAAGGGGTTTTTTTTCCCTTTTAAACCTCTTAGTCCCCCACTAACTAGATTTCCTTTTATTCTCCTTTCAGATGCATGCCACTGACTGCATACATCAGATATTGATTTGAATGAATATTCGGCTATATATCTGTCACTGTTCTATATATTCCCCAACTACCCATTTATTGGTAGATTTTTAGATGATTGAAAATTATATTTCATTTCAGCTAGATTGGATGATGGAAACAAATTATACTTACTAAGAATGTGAACTTCATAAAATCATACACTTACATATAGAAAGTACTAAGTTCTTCTTTGGAACAAACTACCACCACCTGTTTCATTTTCTTTTTCTAATTATAAAGAGCAGTTTTACACCAAACAATAAGATTCAATTCCTTAAGGTATTAGTAAATCAATTCAAATTCAAGCAATTGATTTCACCTCCATGTTCTTAAAGGCTGACTCACCAGGTCTGCCTGTCCATTTAAAACTTTTATACCCCATCATATACATAAAAGTCTCAGGGCAGTCCAACAACAAAGGCAAAGCACAATATCTATGATAAAAGCCTAACTAAAATAAAAATTAAGTCTTAAAATCATGGGAAAATTAAAAGTTTTTGGCCTGGAGCCAAAAAGAATAAAGTGTCGGCGTCAGGCACACCTCTCTGGGGAGCATGTTCCACAGCTGGGGCGCCACCTCTTTCAAGGAGGCATCCAGAAGAAGGACCTCTGACCCAGACCTTAAGGGGCGGGCAAGCACATATGGAAGGAGACACTCCTAAACCAGGGTCCTAAACCATTTAGAGTTTTATAGGTTATCGCCAACACCTTGAATTGGGCCTGGACTTCAACTGGTAGCCAGTGTAGATGGTAAAGGACCAGCGTTATGTATGCAAATCTGCTGGTCCCTGTTAATATCATGGCTGCTCTATTTTGGACCAACTGAAGCATCTAGACCATCTTCATGGGCAGCCCCATGTAGAGCACGTTACAATAGTCCAGTAATAGTCCAGATATACAACAGACTATATTATGGATCTTCCATTTCAGCAGTCCCAACTGTACCCAGTATACATACCCTCATAGGCAGAAGCCCAATTAGCAACAATTCCCACAATCAGAGTGGCTAAGAAAAGCACTGTAACAACCACAAGGAATTGTTGCTAAGTATATCCAGGATGTTTAGAACCTGCAATTTACAAGAAGATAGTTATCAAAAATAAGATTGTGTCAAAAAGTCCTTTCAAGTTAGGGCAGCAGGTTCTGCAACATGCTCAGTGTGTCTTTTTCTACTTTTATGACTTAATGGAAATCTTGGCAGCACATACAAATAAAAACAGAAGTATTTCCTATAAGCCACTGAAAATCAACACAAACTGGACAAATTGCACCATATAACTCCCAGTGGTCCCAAAATGAGATGCACATCAACAGATCTGTTCAACACAAGTTCAACTGGACCTAAATGATCATCAGAGTGCAGATGGGAAGGTATATCTTCTGGCAACAGGCAATGCGCAGGCGCATCGCCCATAATGTGTGAGGTACAGAGGCCATGATGAAGAACCAGAAGCGCACCTCTCAGCTACCCAAATGGATCCAAGAACTGCTTCTGTTCATGGATTTCCCTTGCTGGTTTGGGGAATATCTGCTTAATTCAAATAACAGAAGCTTAAATGTATTCCATGACAATGTATTTTGTATGCAGCATTTCAATGCATGGGAAAGTTATTTTAACTTGCTCACTAGATGGGCATATTTATAAAACTAGAGATAAAAGATTTCCACATGTTGTCTTTGAAAGTGATTTCATCATTTACACACTGAGAAGCCTGTGATGTAAAAACAAAAACAAAAAAATAAAAACCTTCAGTGAAACACTTGAAGTTGTTCACCTAACTATGCACTATATTAGATATGGAGTTCAAATTACCACTGGATCATTTTCTTTTTCTTTGTTATTAAAGGAAGTGACTTGTTTGAAACAGAAGACACAGGAAAGCTAAGCTGCTCAAAGGCCTACCTGTCATTAGCTAAACCTGATCAAAGCTTAATGACTGCCCTTCCACTTCAAAAGTAGATGTGTGCAAGAGTAAGGTTACAATATTAAAAATGAGTTAGAACTTGTGTTTCTAGGAGCATCTGAGTAGACAACATCAACCATGAATTTCAGTTTTACAACAAACAGGTAGAACTATTGGTTAAGTTAACCTTGGTTTACTTATAGACAACAATGCGTGTATTTATTTAAAGTGCAGCAAGATGTTAATCATCACAGCTAGCTTCCCCATCATCCAAAGAATTTACTTGTATACACAAACCTTTAGTGTGTGTGATCACTTGTCATCACAGAAAGCTACCTATTTAGAGAGTCTCTCTGATTCAGACCTCAGTTCAAAAAGCTTATATTAAATTTGTTAATTATGTTTTTTAATTTGTTTATGCCACAAGATACTCTGTTGCTTTTGATTTCCTATTATTCATCCTACATTAGATGTTTAGTACATTCCTTCAAACCTCAGGATCAAATTGCTGTCTCTGCAAAGAGTCTGGGCATTCCTGTTTCCAAAATCTGGTATTAAAAAAGGTCTGCCCATTTAAGTCAAATATGTCCATTCAAAAAAAAAAAATTGCCAAGCAGAGTCTCTGTAATATATCTTAAATTTTTTTTAAATGTTTGGTAATTACTGAAAGGCATTGGGCAACTGGCTACATTCCGCTTGTTTCTGTCGGATACATTAAACATGGGACAAGAGTCAAGAAACAGAAAATGAGATGTTTCATCTTCATTCAGCTAAAATAATCTGAAATGCAGGGGATATGATAATTACTTTGCGTAAGAAACCTTTCCATCCCTCACAAAGCAGTTTAATTTATTGTTATCTTTAGATTAGATTTGCAGATTACTTAATACGTAAAGAGCACATTTGAGAAGGGCATTTCTTCAAACAAGAGCCATACCAGCAAAAACAAATTAACCATCCAGACTTTGACCAAAAAGCATAAATAACCTAAGAAAAGCTCAAACTATGACTGGGTCCATGGAAAAAAGAAATGATAACAGTCTAACCAATATGGACTGCTGCAAGTTGAAAAGGGGCCAGGATGAGTTCACATTTCCTCAGTGACATTATGGAAATCTCTCTTAAAGGAAGAAAACACAAAGCCACTTCTTTCCAGGAACAACCTCACTCAGAAGCTACTGTCATGAGAAAGAAAGGACAAAAGTCTGGATTTCGTAATCAAGATCTTCAAGATCAAGTGCTTAAAAATAGAAGCTATTTAAAAATAGAAGGGAAGATTTTTAAATATGCGTTATCACTCTTGTAATCCAGAGAAAGAGGCAATCCATGGTGTTATACCTTAAGTATTCTGAATAAGCAAAGTAAACTGATTCTTTCTTTAAAGCACTTTAAAGTATAAACAGTACAGCAAATAACATAATCATGATTACATAAGTTAAGTTAGGCTCTGTAACAGGTATGCAAATATGGAGTGAAAGGTTAATTAAGACCTGCAAACACTACAAAAACACCTTTGGAAATAACAGGAAGAAATTTTAGTATAGAAAGCAGCTGGTTGCAACTCAAAGCACCAAGTATTAAGATATTCAATTAATACCAAAGGGATATTTTCCCCTCTATGCTGTTTTTCTGAATCTGAAAGAAAGAGAAAGGGAAAATCCGGCTAATAACCCCCTCATGATTAACTTGCAAGCCGGCATAATGTATTGCATTAGCCACTGCTCTGACAAATCCAGGCAAAATAATAAATGCTATAAAATCAGGGGCTATGTAAGGACAGAAGAAAATCAATTTTAGATAGGAGACATCCAATCACTTTCTTTCTATATGAAGGGAACTACCCATAATTTCAAGAATCAAAAAGGCAAAATTCTATGGCTAACATAAATACTATACAGCAAAGAAACATATTAAGAAAGTATTGCATAAAATTCAAAGAGACAGCCTCTTGGACTACAGTTCCATGCATGACTCATTTTGGAAGAAAGGCTAGGAAATGACTTTGGAACTTTTAGGGACTTTCTACATGGAATGCAGTTGCTGACAGAGAGCCTAGCCCTACTGACCACACTACATAAGTGTCATCTAGAAAATGTTCCTTATACCAGGTCCAGATGTGTTTGCATTTCTTTGGAAGCAAATCGCTTTTCAAGTGTCAGGACCAGATCTTGGACACCCTAGGATGAGAATTCTTACCCTTTTTTCTTCACCAGATAATACCTGGAGATACTATTCATATGAATAAGGAATAGGAAGCACTTGCTTGGAAAAGACATTGGTGTAAAGTGTGGAACAGATGTAGTAAGGAATTTGTACCCACAGCACCAACTGGGAGCAGCTACGTACTGGGCAGAAGTCAAGGTATTCAGGACTAGTTTAAAAACCTGCACTCACACATTACAGGTACAGAATTTGGTGTGACACTGTAAAACAAAAGATCCAGCCATCGAACATCCTGACTGTTGGCTGATTCTCCACCCCATGTGCTGGTATATGCTGGGAGTGACAGGCACACCAAACCATGGGCTGATTTGATAGGCTACCTCTGTGAACTGGGTGCATGGAAGGCCTATCAGCTCTCCAAGCCTTAAAGCTTCACCCTGACATCCAATACGTGAATCCCTCTTTGGATAGTGGGTGCCTCAAACTCCTCTATGTTTCCAGAAACAGATCCTGCACAATCCCTCCAGTGTCAATTAAGTTGTCACATGTATAAATTGAGTCGCCTTCCATTTGCTCCCAGCATGACTATACATGCTGGCAACAGGACACATCTGCAACAATTCACTGAAAGAGCAAAAATTCTTCTCCGCAAATGCATAGCACGAATAGGCAAAAACCTCTCTAACATTCCAGATTATGCTATTTTCCTGTTGCTGTCGAACATTGACTTGGTAACCACTCTAGGGAAGCAGATGGGACTGAATGATGAAGCTCTTGATACAGTAAAAGGTTCAGATGTTTTCTGCAGCAGGCCATTATCAACTTGTATGGCTGTTAACTGGGTGGCAGCAGCAGAAGGTATATAAACAGTGCTGATATGGCATATTGTCTTCTACCAACTAAGTCCTTTCTTAGTAGAATCATATCCTTAGATAAAATGTCAGGAATGTGTGACTAAACCTTTTAACTATTCTACATATTGGTTTAAGTTCATTAAATTAGATAATGAGTTTATGTGGGAATCTAACATTGTTAGGGATGAAAAGATGCCCCATGTCTCCACGGCAGCTTGGAACAGCATGGACAAGGGCTCCCTCCACTCCCAAAGCTCTGCTGAGCTGTGGCAGTCATCCAAACAGCCAACCCTCAAAATAAGAAACCATAACCCTCCCCTCTCCCAAGATGGTGGGGAGCAGGAGAAGTATCAGTCGCAAGGACAATTCTCTCTGGCTGCCAAGAATAACTGGTATGATGGACCTGAGTTGGTCCAAAAATCAACAACTTTCCAAAAAGATGACCTTTGTTGGTCTACCTTAACATGGCATAGTTACAAGCCTCATATCCTTGGCTTCATATGATTACACCATGCTGATCAGTGGTGTAGTCAGATGATCTAGAAATTAATTCATTCCATTCCAGAGAGCAACAGAAAAGATCTAGTCAACAAAAACTAAATATCATTAAACATGAAACCCATAAAACAGCAACTACTAATCACATTTTATTTTGCAGTCCAAAACCAGATATCCTCAGAAGCTGGGTTACCTAGCCTCCTAAACATAGCTGGAACCTACAAATTATACAAGGCTGAGTCCTAAGAACTGATACCTGTTCTTAGAGATGATTTTAACCTGCCTGGGAGGATTGCAGCCAGAATATCTCAATTGTGTAACAAAAGGGTCATTACTAATTTATTGTATTTATTTGAAAGATAGTTAATCTGAGTTTCCACAAAGACAAAACAAATAATTCAGTACATTGACCATCACAATAAATACAACAAAACAGACACCAGTAGACTAGATTAATAAATAATTAATAAAAGCATTAAAAATGCTGCACCTGAGGAGGTACAACAGTCCATTCTCAACTCTTAGTTCCTGGTACAACCAACATACAGGAATTTCTCACAGTGCAGTAGCACGTCTGTGGGGCTGTTTCCAGACTCGTACACCAGATCAAGAAGTGGACTACCCTTCCCCTTTCTTCCTATGGCAGACTCTCCACCTCCCTGAAAATGCCACACAGAGTAAGGAGAACCTGCTGAATGTGTGAGCAGGTGATGCGCAGGAAGAAATACTGGACAGAGTCCTTCCTGTTGCAGAAGGCAAATGCTAAACCCAGCCCAATGATTAAACATACTGATTTGCACAATCAAAAGAAGGCACGGTGGCTTATTTGAATCATGGCATGTACCAAGCATGATTTCCATAATCACTGTTCAGGCACATAATCTCACACTAAGCAGCATGGCTTGCTGGAGAGGGGAAGAACCCTTCAATAAGCCACGGCATGTTGTAGGGATATTAGAGGATTATTTCTCCCTTGAACAACCATGTCACCCACGACAAATTAGGCTATATCAATCTATGGAAATCACACCATACATGTGCCACATGCTGGCTTCAATAAATAAGTCACCATGGCTTATTTGGATCATGCAACTAGGTCAATGTGCAAGAGGAATCAAGAGTCAGATTAGTAGACCAGGAAGATGTTTCCTTCATGAGGCATTAGGAAAACTTTCATGCCCGTGTAAAAGGAAAAAAAGGCAATAGTATCTTTCAAATATTTGCATTGTAGTTCTTATTTTTAATTGTTTGCATGTCTTATTTTTAATTGTTTGCATGTAGTTCTTATTTTTTAATTGTTTGCAACAGAGAACAACTGTTACTGGGCAGATTAAAATTACAATAAGGAAAAAGGCTGCCATTTCTAGAAATACAGGATTAAACAAGAAACATAACCTGGATGGTACTGTTCAAGAAACATGCAACTTAATTTTTAATATTTTTAGACTAGCATATTCATGTCCAAATGGTTTTATGGACACCCATGAAAAGAGGGTGTGAAGAGGTGGGACGAACCTTCATGAAATTCTATGATTCTACTAAGCCCAGGCAGAAAATGGACATAGTCCTAAAGGGTCTTTTGTTTCAGCCATTATCAGGAGTCTTAAACATTTTAGGTTTTCAGCAAAATGTTTTCAGATTTTTATAGATCAGGCTTTTATCATTTTTGCAACTGTTAAAAATCTGTGCTATGACTATTTTGCCTATGTCACAGCCTGGTGCCTAGACTCAATGAGAAGTTCTCTTTAACTCCAGCCTGTGGTTTCAGTTTGTTCAGCATGAAAACTGTGCATGTCAGCATTCTTCTAGCTGGCTCCATGTGATTTAACTTAAGCCAACCACAGAATGACTGTGATAGCTTTCTAAGATGCCACAGCATGCAAGCTGGGGGTGGGGGACTGCACAGAAGCAATGCACACCAGATGTTAGCACAGAACATCTAAAATTATTTATCCAGATCTCACATACAAGAAAGAATCTTCCTTTCACGCTATAAACATTTGCATCTAATCCAAGAAGCAAGGATGCTTAAATTAAGTTAGTAGGAATCATGTGATGCCTATGCCTTCCCACCCCTTTGTTACAATGTGCTATGTACTAAAGAGGAGCTTCTGCCTTTCAAGGGGAGGATTTTTCTACACAGCTGGAAATCATTGGCTTCCTCCTACATGATATTACACACCCAACTCAATTTCTAGGCCAGAAACAAGCAAAGAATTTCAAAGTCACAACTGCATCCTCATTTCTTATATGTCCTCTTTGGCCTAGAAGGCAGATTGGTGCAACTTAAAACATATATACAAAATTGAATTCTGAAAAACATTTTCTTGATTCCCCCTCCCAATGACAAGAGTACAGTCACTTCTATATGTATGTGTAGATTTTATGAAGTTTACACTCACAGTATCTATAATTTGTTTGTATCATCCAGCCTAGCTGAAATGAAATATAATTTTCAATCATCTAAGAAATCTACCAATAAATGGTTAAAATGTTGTTTGGTTGGGGAATATATAGACCTGTAACAGATGTATACTGAGCTGCAATCTAACATTAAGGGACCAGACTGTATCTGCTTGAATACCTGCACTTTACCTCTTAAAAGATATTAACAGATTATGAATCACATATGAACAGATTCTGTAATATTGGAAGCTATGTCACAATATTTATATTCCCAGGGTTTCCAAAATAATACCAGTCATCACTCATGTGCCCCATGGACACCTCTTTTGGTGCCAATCAAGATCCCTATTCCTTCTGACTTTTTATTTTTAGGGCTTTTTAAAATTAAGAAGAAATAACAGGGAGCCCTGCATGCTGGAAAACAAACTACGTAGCTCCAATCAATATGTATGTCCAAGAATACCTATTGTCTCAGACACATTCTTAGAAAATATACTGCACTGAAGTATGCCAGCTTTATAGGAAAAAGGACTGGAGCGGTAAGAAGCGTTTTGCAGGCTGGAGGCAGCAGTAGGCAGCAAGAGTAGGGGTCTTTTGCCTGAGGTAGGCATTCATGTGTATTCACTGGTTGGTTCTGCTATCGTGTGCATTTCACCTGGCATTTGTGTGTACGGAGGGTGCTTTGCTCAAATGTGTTTTCCTGAGCTTTACCAGTTTGCTTTCTGTGAAATGGGTTATTTTGTTGTGCTTTATGAGGGTACATATATGATCTGGCATTTTGGACTCTCAGACCCCACTGCCTTGTATTCAGTTTCTTGGCCAAGTTACTTCTCTCTAACCGTCATCGTATACCTTCTGCAAAATGGATCCAGGAGCCAAAAAAACGTAGGTTCAAGAGGATGGTTTGCATTTTGAAGCTTAGAACCCACCTCTGCCTTGTGTTTATGTTCTTGCACATACTACTTTCCTTCCACTCTCACTGGTTAGCTGTTGAGGAAATGGGTGTTTGGTGACCAGCCACAGACACCATGGCAGCAATTCTGTGAATGAACTAGCCCTGCTGATGTCAGCCATTTTGTGAGAACACCCACAACACACATTTAAAATGTCAAATGTGCCCAATGACCCAGAACATGCCTAAAATGATTGGAGATGCCTATCTTCACCTAATTCTAGAATTGTTTCAAATACTGAAGTGTCAAGAATCCTTCCTGCTTTCAACAATCATCTTTTCATTCCAACACAGTGGCATTTAATTAGGAAAAAACATAAATTTGAACAAAATCCTACAGAACTGATTCAAGAATACCTGCAAAGGTCATTAAGTCCAAGGTAACAAACACAGGTGGAACTGCCATAGGCTTTGGTTACAATGTTGAAAAGTTTCTAGCTTTATACGTTCTTCCTACATTTCTTTCTGAAAATCCAATGTTGCTGGATTGATTCCATGCCTTTATGAATTCATACTGAACAACTATATTTTAAATATTGACATTTCATAGTAGAAAGCTCGGAGAAGCCTGGGGGGTGGGATGGTGTGAGAAAGAAATGTTAAATAATAGTACATGTAGTTTAATACAGGAATGAGGAACTGATGGCCCTCCAGATGTTTTGGAATACGATTTGCATGATCCCTTAATATTACCTATGCTAGCTAGGGCTAATAGAAGTTCTAGGTGAGAACATCTGCATTTTAGACAGCCATTTTAGTACAGGCAGTCCCCAAGTTACGAACATTCAAGTTACAAACAACCCATACTTACGAACAAACAGCCATAAAGCCTATTAATTTTTTTTAATTACTGCAAGAAATTATCATCTTCACAGAGAGAGGGAGGAAGTGGAATGGGAGAGACGGAAGGCCACCAAAGCATCATCATAGAGAGAAGAGGCAAAAGGGTAGAGAGGAAGGCCTCCAAATTAGGCCATCCTGCTCCACACATCTGGAGAGGGAAATCTCTCTTGCATTTCTTTGCTGCAAAGAGAAGACACTGGTGAGTTTGGGCAGGGAATTAAGATATTTGTAATTCTTCCACTTTTACAGGGTCCTGGACAAACACAAACATGAAGGGCCAACTATACATGATCTAACTTACACACAAATTCAACTTAAAAACAAATTTCAGTTTTCTCAGAAATAGAACTCGTTCGTAACCTGGAACTGCCTGTATTACATTACAAAACTGTGTGGCTATCATTTGGACAACTTCTGAATACAGTCCAAAAGTATGGTTTCCCACTGCAGTGAGTTAGAAGGGAAGTTTCTACGCTGCTTTTGTCTCTACTTAGCAGAACCAATGGAGATAATGCAAAATGGTGTTTAGAGCTCATACCCTAGAGAAGACTAAGAGAACAGCTAGGACTTAGATTGTATCAACATCCTAAACCTCTTTTCTGCTTACCAGTCTCCTAAAAGTCAGCTGACTTGTATTATTCTTCCCAAGAGAAGTGATAACAATTTCAAGACTATACAGTTAGCTACTATATTTGAGAGCCAGTGTGGTGCAGTGGTTAAGAGTAGTGGAACAAAGGAAAGGTAGGATATAACTGCAATCTAATCACCATCATACTATTACTCCTGAGCATGAATGATTGTAGTTTTATTTCCAAACACAAAACTAAGGTTAAATTTGCACAACTGGGAAAGGAAAGTAAGTCGTATTGGATTTCTTTTCCCCACCTGCACATGCTGGTTGCACCCTTCCTCATTGCTGTAATTACCCACACTGTGCATGATTTTCTGCATCATCCAGACACAGCAGGATGAGTGGCAAGACTGGCTTCTAACCCACAACCCATTCCTTGTTTTGGGGTTCTAGTGTGCTTTGGAAACCACCTCCACTGGGTTTGGACAAGATGGCTTCTTCCCATTTTTCCATCGTGAAAACCAGGTCTGAGAGTTCATCTCTATCAGATGAGATGGCATGCAAATTTAATATAGTATGCAGTAATCATAGCTTTCGATTAAAGCAGACATAGAACTGTCAAGATGGGTGTTGCCAGAGTGCATTCTATGGCACATTGCCTTCTATAGCTATATGACTACAACCATGATTTTGATGCTGTACACACAGCTCCATGTTACCAATTATCTTCCAAGTGCATGTTCACCGAAAAGAAAACAAAGCACCTTTTTATCAAGAAATAATTTTATGCTAATATTCAGGGTAATGCTACAGGCTGCATGTACAGGCAAATGTTGGCAGGTGTTTAAAAAATTAAAATGGAGAGCATCTCTAAATTCTGAATGTTCATAATATAATTTCTGTAATCTCCCTTTCACAAAAACTTGTTATATTTGTTCCTTCTTGCCATTATCTGTGAAGGCTTATGGGCTCTTTCATTCTAGATGACAGTTCTGGGAAATAGTCTACTCAACCGATTAGCACATTCTCTGCATGTTGCATGTTGCTTTCCAAAACCTATTCAGCCAAAAATAAGAAGCAAAAGCTTCATCTGTATTGATCTTTAAAAACAGAATTAGAGAGAATCATTGTTATGCAAAGCAGACCTTGGGAGGAAAACATAAAGCAATACCACTTCTGTATTCATACTTCAGTTGTCACATGATGCAGACTTAAGACATTCTGCACAATGCTACACTTTGTCTGGACTGAAGAAATTTAAGGTTGGTCAAGTGTCTCCAAAAGTTCTTTGATTTGCATACACTGAGGGCAAGCACTGTTAACAAATATGACTTGCGAGTTAGCAAGTCACAAACCTTTAAGTGAATTGTTCATTAAGGCAGAACTGTAATTTGCAGTTCTAGTTCCTATACTGCACATTTATACATTAAGCTGCTTCGGAAGACAAGAGACAAAAATTGGTCTGCCTTGTTGTACCACACTGCCAAACATTAGTCGCAGCCAACTGGAGCTCATTGTCACAGGAAGTAAGTGAAGTAATTATGTAATATGCAACTAAGTAATGTAAGCTGTCAAACAAAATGGGAGAAGAAATATTGGTCTTGTTCTTCACACATGGATCTAATTTCCTTTGTTATAAAATCCAGTCTTCTAGACTGACCATATAAGATGTAGTAGAAATAAGACTATTTTGAGCCTCATAACATGCCTAAAGGGAATTCTCTGCAACTTATCCTCTTCTCATTTCTTGCTCAAGTTATACTCTATGAATGTTACAATACCAAAAACAGACCAAAACAAACAAACAAAACTGATTATGGAAAAAGAAAAGCAACATCCATCTCAACCAAAAAATCATCTACATGCTCCATGGCACATACACATATTAGGATTATTCTGTTTCACCTACAGGCTTGAAAAGGTTATTATGTCAACTTCAACGAATCACTTTGTACAGATTAGGTTTCTGTTACCATGTGTTTAACACATCAGTTTTTCTTCTCCCACAGAACATAACTCTCAGACTTTTGCATAATTGAAACTATATACCCAATGCAAGAAACTCAGAAAGGTGCAGAGACCACCACCACGACCATGCTAAGGCACCATGGGGAAGTACTGCCTAGCACGGAGACCAAGGCCACCCTTTCTGAGCCCACTTTGATTTTGCAAATTGTAGCAACAGTGTGAAGGCCTTCAGTGGAAAGGAATATTCACTGAGCACAGTAGGTCCTTCGAGCACAGCAGCCACTCGGGTTCTCAAGGTATCCACCACTAGACCAGGGCCTGTCCAAACCAGGGGTTATAGGTGACACAAAATGTTATGGCATCCACAAGGAGATCATCCAAAATTGATTCCAGATGGCAGGATTCCTCAACTGATGCTGTAAATCTTGTCAGCATGCAGGTAATGTGAGCACCAACCTGATTAGTCAGCATAGGATTACACATTTTTCACAGTTACTGGCTCAAAACATAGTCATGGAGCAGTAGTTTGTTGGGACAAATATAAATCTGGAATATTAAGAAGCTAAATGCGTAGCAGCATAGTATCAATGCTTCAGTCCAAAGCATACCATCCACTGCTTCTCATTTAGTATGAGGCTTCAGAAATGGTACAAGAACTATTTGGTGGCCTTTTTGTTGCAATGAAATTATAAATTTGTGTGAGTTTGAGAATGCTCACAACACAGAAAAGCACCAAAATCACTAGAAACGATTAAGTGAAGAATAGTAAATGTGACCACTAAGGCTAACAGAAACAAACTTATGAGCTGTCAGCATCCAGGCATTAAGGTGAACAGAAAATCATACAAGACTAACTCTGCTCTTCCCCCAACAAAATGCCCCAAAATTATTTCTGTTAATTTCATACCTACCACCTATACTGAAACAACACAATGCTGCCCATCAAAAATCAAGATATCAAATACTGCGATAGGTAAAAGTTTATTGATCCAAATCAGTTCCAGATCAGAAATATTTTGGCCTCCAAAACCTATCTGGATAGGTCAGTTCCAATTCTGGAAGAAATCCCTATGGTGCATTGGAAAAAGACGAGAATTGGCAGATATGGTTTCTCCAATAAAATTAGCAAAAGTCAGTAATGACCTATTTGGAACACTTGATCTACATATGTCAAATAAAGATGAACAGTATCTTTATATATTTTTCTATAGATAGACAAACAGATGCACAGCAGCCAATAACAATGTTCTCATTTTATTCTGCTTTTGCCTTTGTCCCAAAAATCTTCTGTACCTTTAGTAAATTCTCTCTCTGCCTTCTGCTTCCTTCCTTGTTGTTGTCCATATTGTTTATCCAGACTGCTGGTTCTATATCAGTGCTTCTCATATTCCCTTTTCAGAATCTTTTATCAGAATCAGATTTCAGTAGCTTCCTTCTTCTTTTAACATTGCTTCCTACCAAAAAAGCAGTCTCAGCTAAAAATGCTCTCCAGTCTATGCTTTCTAGAAAATTAGCCTATGTCTGTTGGAAAGCAGATTCCAATGCTTTTAATTTGTATTAATCATCTCATCATTCTGGGCATCAGAGTCATGGTACAAGGTATCAAGAATGCACTTGTCTTTCTGTGGCAAAACAACACTATTCAGAATGAAGCTTCTAATCCAAGATCAATTTTTGCTTACACAAACATGCTAACCAGCTTAAATAATGACTACACAAACACTGTGTCTTCCTGGTAAGTAAAGCAGATCCCCCAACAACAGGAAATATGTTTTCATGCATTTCCATCAACAAGATCATCAGGCTATCAGTAGTATTTTGCCAGTAGTATACTGGAAACCAGATCCCCCTGAGGCCAGTCCCAGGCAAAAGAACAAAGTTTATGATTAAGTAGAAAATAACTACCATAAAATGCCACTATGACTAAGTCAAAAAAGATATAAAGGTCAAGCAAAAGGAAGAAATAAGCTGATTTTCTAAAGGCCCTTGAATAGAAGATTTAATTTGCATTTTTGGCCAGTTCATAAACAGAATGATGATGCATCATACCATAGGAGCAAACAATGCAAATTTAAACTCCGTGGTTGAAGCAAAAGCAAACAGAATTGGGCTAACTACTAAAATTGACTCCTTGGTTGAACAATTATTTTCTAACTAGAGACATAACTCCAATTTAATACTTCATAATTATTATTTTTTTACAGTGATTGGGAAATGTTCCTTTTGTCAGACAAACTGACAGTTAGTGGCCCATAATAACTGATAAATGATAACTATCAGGAGCAAATGGTTGGGAGCTATTCAGGAGTCCTTCTAGAACCTTAGGGAAGGGAAATCCTATGAAGAAATGACGTCCCATGCCCCTTAGTTAAGTGGAGGGAGCTGAAAAAGAAAGGAGTTTGGTACAAGGACAGAAAAAGACAGAAACAGATAGTTGCAAGTGTAAAGCAGTTTCTGAGTGCATGTCTCTCACACTGGGAATGTGGTACAGGGCAGCCAGCACACCTGCTGCTTGCATCCACTCATGGTCCATGTACTTACATGTAAACAAATAAAACCCTGCACAACTATTGTATGACTCCAGCACTCTCTCCTCCAAAGGAAATCAGACCCAGTAGTGCTGCCCCTGGAATTTTAGGAAAAGGGTGCCGATACTCATAATGGTATCATTCACGGCACTCTGAAGGTGCAACCCAGCATGAAACTCTTTCCCGCATTATTAGCTGTTGTGCAGCTCCTGCTCACTTCAACAGGGCCTCAGGAACAGATTTTTTCATCCAGCAAAGCTCCATAATTGTGTGTAATACTGATGAAAATAAACAGAAACAAATGATCTAAAAATGATTTAAAATCCCTTTGAAACTTTGCCAACTTGTGTTCTCACAACAAACTCCATTGATATAAACCTTTATCATATGTTTCAGCAAAACAGAAAGAGACAAAAGGAAAACCATGAATATTAATCTTATGGACTAGGACTGAGGCAGAGGCACAGCAATTTGCTCAAAGCCAAACAGCAAGTCTGTGACTGAATCTAGATTTGAACCCACATTTTTGAGAGGTTGAAGTCAATGTTATGCTTGTTCAAAATGTTTAAGTACACTGTGCAACTTAATATGCCTAACCAGGAGTAGGCAATGTTTTTGAGCCTTTGGGAACATCTGGCAGTTTCTACACCTGTTCTGGGTAGCCCCACAAAATGGCAGCCATTGGAGGCAAAGAACAAGTAACCTACCCAAAAGTCTGAATACAAGTCAGAAATGGGCTTGGAGCCCAAGTATGGAACATTTCAGTGATAACAAAATCAATGTCATGGTGATCTCAACTGCTGTCAAGACAGTGTGTGTGTGTGTGTGTTAATTATGAGGAGTAAAACACCTTGATGGGCACACAGAAAGACATCTGGGAAATACAGTGCTCACAGGTCCCACACTGCCTGTTCCCTGGCTTAAGCAACATAAGAAACAAAACAAAAAACTAGTCAGGCCTGGCCTATACACCTAACATGCTAGCCTCCACCAGCGCTGACTGGAGCCTCCTTGTTATAATTATAATTGTAAAAGAATGTATGGTCCAAAAAGAGGTATAGAGTAAAATGACTGCAGCCACTGCAATCTGCATTACCCAGAATGCCTGTGAATCTCAACATACAGCCCAGAGGCATTCTGGGGAAATAAAAATGGTGAGAACTTCAGCCACTTTATCCAGCACTTCTCTACAATGTGGCAAGATGTTCAAACTTCCCAGTACCATTGCTGTATGCTTCCACCCACTGCATTGCCCTAGTAAGTTCACATGGAGGCCACCAGGACAACAAACCTTGCAACCCAGCTCAAGGTGACTGATCAAAGATTAGTGTATGCCACACATCTACATTTTACTATACAGAGAATATCTCAGGTCCCACAACGTATCTTAACCATTCCATGCATTCGCTTTGCAAGAAGAAGACATCCAGAGTGATATTTGTCCTGCCCAAGCTGTTTTTAAATTATCTATCCACATGGCTGTATCCTGGGGAAGGGAGACATCTTACATAATTTCACTGAAAGAAGCTGGGGGGTGGGGGACTGCACTGCATTTCACACCAGAGCCCCAGACCTACATAAGCAAACTGGCACATGAAATGTTAAACAGGGAAGTTCTCATCCAATAAATAATATAAAAAGAGAATTGTGCAAAATAATACAATCAGGGAGCACAGAGCATCATTTCAGTGGTCATCTCATCATTCATATCCAGTAAGTTCACAATTATATTCCATATTATCTGTGGTGATTTCTCCTCTTTCTTAGAATCATATGACCATAAGCAACAATTTACTGCTCTTTAAGTGTTGCAATATCCCTATAATAAAGAGCTACTCAGGAGAAGACATCTGGATTTCTACTTCAAATGAACAACTGCATATATATTATACAGAAATGAAGATTACTTGGAAAGTCCCTTAAGAGCTCAACTCTCAACTGAAAGGCCATGCTCACATGAACAAGTTATTCAGATGGGTGTGCTTCACTTCTGGAAAGATCACATGATCTTTATATGCATAGAAGGAAGATTATGCTAATTTAAAGTTATGTGAGGATGCTTTGTTTTGCTTTCTAGTACAGTGAAACTGTCTTGTGAAAAGAAGCATCTTATGCAGATGCACAGCAGGCTCAATTCTGGAAATGTTCTTATCTTAAAATAATTCAAGAGAAAGGTTTATATAATATGTGCTCCCTATGGATACATTATGTGAGCAAATGTTCTAAGAGAAGGAGGGCAAACTATTTTCCCCCTAGTGGGAGAGTTAATTTTTCCAAACTAAATCAATGGGATTTCAAAGTGGGACAATATCCATCACTGATGGCATGATTCTAGGTGGTGGCATGAAAAAGCCTTCAATATTGAACATACATGTGGCAATGTTTCACAATCTTTAAACTGCAAGATTATACATACATTGCTATGTATAATCCAAATTTTGTTTTCTGGTTTTTCCACTGCAAACATAATTTTAGAGTTAAATGGAACAAAAAAAGCAGAAAAATGATATAATATTACAGACTTAAAACAACAAAAAGCCTTTGTGAAAGGGCTGAACTACTACTAATAAATGGAATGCTGAAAAATTTGGAGTGGGAATAAATGGAAACTTGTAGGAAAATTGGCAATCTATGAAAACATCTAGGATAAAGTATCAAACACTGATTTCAGAGGTCTTTATCCACCTCCACCCTTCTTCCAAATTTATGAACAATTGCCTCTAACATTTACAATTTCAATTCATGAAGGTAGCAGTCACAACCCTAAAACTAACTAACTGAGAATACAGAAGCATTATTCTCCTTAGTAACTTGATGTGATTTCAGGCCTGTGTTTCAGCTGTTCATGTTTCTGACATGAACATTTTAGTAAGGCCTTGTGGCTTTGTTTCCCCCCTAGCCTTAGGAAATACATATTTAAGAATAATCAACAAGTTCTTTACAGACAATGGTAGTAAAATTTACTCTCTTAACCAACATGGAAAATTTTATAGTTGACAATTGCAGGGAGGAGGGGGCAGAGCAAGAGAGAAAAAGAGAAAGATCTATGCAAACTCTGTGTGTGGCAACAGAAAAACAGCCTTAATGCCAAGCAGAATTAGCTCAGTGGTGCCATTCTTTCCTTGCTAAGCCAAGCCATTACAGCGTCTTCGAACTGCACGTACATAAAGCTCAACTAGTTAAAAAGCGGCTAAGTTCCACCACTCCTGTAGCCAGGTTTTGTAAGAGAGAGGGGGAAAAAAACCACTACTGTAAAATTTGAGTGCTAGGAACAAACAAATCTATGTCAGCAAAGAACAAATATGGGGGTGGGAAGAGAGAGAGAAACCACCCTGAAGATGGCCATAAAGTTATGTTTTCTAGCAGCTGTGTAGCCCTTTCTACTAGGGACAGGCTGCCGAGGCGGTTCTTGAGGGAGGAGATGTGGGGGGAAGAAAAGGGGAGGCAGCCCTCTGTGTCAGAGCTTTCTCAGAGCTGTACAGGAAATGAGAAGTCAAACAAAGGGCCACTCTGTATTCTGTACTACAGACACCCTTCAATTCCCGGAGCTGAGCAGCAAAAGCTCTTTATTATGCCCTAAAAATGATAACCAGCCTCAGACAAAAAACAATGCGCTACCCTATGATTCAATCCTTGTCACAGTCCGCCTGTGCTCTGTGTCAACATAAAGCATCTACAGATAATGCATATTTTCGAGAGAAAGCCATCCACGCATAGAAAAGCTTTCAGAGGCTGTAAAGCATTAAACAAAAGTCCGGACTCACGACTACATTAAATGTATGAACATTTTGCACATAAGAGGAGACAATGTCTTGTCTTAAAAAGGTAGAGTCAGTGCCTCACTTTGAGGCAGAGGAGAAAAATCAGCATTTCTAATGGAAAACAATGAAGACTGCAAAAGATTCGGAAGCTCAAGTCTATTTAAGAAAAGGAACCGCACTGCCAACGCTAAAAAGAAAGATCATAGCCCGGACTTAAAGAGGCAAAGACCCACAGTGCCATATTAATCAAAGTTACCTTCATACTGTCGGAGAATGCCAATATTGTTGTTCATCTTGTCCAAGTACTGATAGTTCAACAGGTCCATCTTCATAAATAGCATTTAGTGGGTTAGCAAAGAAGACCAGCTTGCTTGCTTTCACCCCCAAAACAGCGACAAGAACACAGGCAAATGCTGTTGAGTAGCTCCTGGCTCTTTTCCGAGTTCCACAAGCTCAAGGCCCAGCCTCCAACTAATCAAAACAAAGTATATTAAAAACGAATTGGGGAAAAGGGGGGGGGGGGAGGAGGGAGGAAGCCCTTTTTAAGGGCCTCAGGACAAGAGACGGAGAGTTTAAAGTATACTGTGTCCGCAGTTGCAATTAAAATTGCTTATAGACCTCACTCCAAATTGAGGGAGGGAAACTGAAACAGCAACAAGACTTCCTAGGACAAAGACATGCTAATTCTCCTCACAGCCCGCTGCAAGTTAACTGCACTGACATGCAGGCTATGCTTGGTATGACTCCTATGTAAACTAGCTTCCTCTTTCTAGCAGACAGAGATGACTGAGCATGCTCACTGAATCCCTGGAGCTCTTCAAATGTCAGGGATATTTTCTGCACAAGATCAGTCTCTAAATGTACAAGAGTGTTTGAAAGCAAGACAGAGAAGGAGGAGGAGTTGAAGACGGCACAGAAGGGGCCATGTCAGATTCTGCCCTTACAGGAAGCAGAGTTGCCACTGCACAACTGGAAAAGGAACAAGAAATAAAGCTCAGTTCTCCACAGAACGTTAACTTGATAAATAGGCAACCTATTTTTCTGAAATGTTTCTGAAGCAGATGACAACTTTTTCTTTAAGTTTTTCCCTTGATTTTTATCCCATCTATTGCTTCAATTTAGTTTTACGCTATTTGTAAACTCTTAATAAATGTGCCCTCAACACATATTCATTAAAACATTATTAAATAATTAATACAACAGGGCTTTAGCAAACATTACCATTAGATTGCTCACCATCTGTATTTGAGTGAGAAGAGGAATATAGCAAGAAACGCTTGTTTTGTTAAGTCTCTAATCAGTACATTTGAAATATTTATAGAACCTTTGAAGTTTTTCGTTTGTTTTTTTAGTTACAAAAATTGGATTTAATCTTGGGATTTTAGTATTAAAACCTTCCCTGTCTTGAAAGAAACAAAAGGGATTGTTCTCTCCAATACTCATATTTCAGGATGTGGTTTGTTTTGCTACACTTCAAACCTTGATCCTAAATGTTCATAGTTGTTTATACAGATGCACGTGAATCATCCCATGAGGTGGAACATCTGTAATCAGTGTCATTATGTGAATCCTGAGTCAATGAAAATCAGTCTACTCCTTTCCTATGGTAGATCAGTACATGAAAACTTACTTTCCTAAAAGTAAAATATCAAGGTAAAAAGCTAGGAAGTTAGAGATGCAATGTTTTGATAATAATTTGCTTGTGATTTTATGTACTTCTTGCCAGGTATATTTTAAAATTATTAGGCTGGATCCAGATTTAGTCCCATATAGGGTATACCTTCTGAAATTAATGGGATTTTCAATTGTACACCACCCAGGGAGCCCTATAGGGCTATGGGGGGTAGCTTAAAACTCAAGTAAATAAATAAATAAGTATTTTTAAAATTTAGACATGCTTAACGTAGGTTCCAATTATGTATTTCATTTCTACACTACTCAACAGCTAAAGCTCAGTAGGCGTATTCAGTATTCAGTTATTTCAGTGGCTCTACTTTAGCTTTAGGTATAGCTTAAATCCGGATCCAACCAATTGTTTCAAAGGAAAAGGCTGTAATCTTAAATATGAATACCAGAAATAAACTTAACTAAATGGTTTACTTGCAAAGAAATGATGAGAAGAGCAGGTTGCTTACCTGTAACTGATGTTCTTCGAGTGGCCATCTATGCAGTCACACATATGGGTTCTGCGCCTGTGCAGTGCCTTTGGCCGGAAGATTAACAGCTAACTGTTTTTGGCAGGAACTCCGCTCCCCCTCCCCACAGCATTATATAAGGAGCAGAGTGTCCGCCATTTTCCAGTCTTCGAAAGACCGACGTTTGTTTTTATAATAAGGTTTGTCAGTATGACAATATAGCCCAATTCAGTAGTGGCATGACACATAGCAAAGAGATCATAGTATCGAAAGAAAATAGTCAGAACACCCATGACACCAAGCGGGGTCGAAGGGTGGGTTGTGTGACTGCACAGATGGCCACTCGAAGAACATCAGTTACAGGTAAGCAACCTGCTCTTCTTCGTCATGGCCTCTGTGCATCACACACATGGGTAGAATAACAAGCTTACCCCAAGTGGAGGAGGGAGGTGTCATCAGCGAAGGACAGAAGAAAGGACAGCTCTGCCAAAAGAGCAATCCTGCCTGGCACGGACATCGAGTTTATAATGTCTGGCGAAGGTACACGGGGTAGCCCAAATGGCCACCCTGCACACATCTTCTATCGGGACCCCTGATGCAAAGGACGAAGAAGCAGCAACAGCTCTTTGAGAATGACCTCTTGGAGTAGACGGCAAGTCCAACTTAGCTAACTGATAAGACAGGACAATTGTATTTACTATCCATTTCGAAAGACGTTGTGAAGTGACTGGACAGCCTTGGTCATGTTCCGAATATTTCACAAAAAGTCTATTGGAACGCCGAACAGACTCAGTCCTGGACCTATAACAGGCTAAGCAACGATGAATGTCCAGCATATGTAGAGATCGCTCTATCAGATTTGAAGGGGTCAGAAAGAATGCCGGTAAAACAATCTCCTGTTGCATGTGAAACAAGTAGCGACTTTTGGAAAGAAAGATGGATCCAGCCGAAGAACCACTTTTTCCTTATGAAAATTTAGAAAAGGGGGGTCTACCCGAAGGTCGCAGAGTTCCGAGGATCTACGGGCTGAAGTCACTGCAACAAGGAAGGCAGTCTTCCATGAAGCAAGGCGTAGATTGATCGTCGCCATGGGTTCGAAAGGTGATCGAGTCAGCGCTTGTAAAACCACCGAAAGACTCCAGGTGGGCATTAGAGGTCTTATAGTTGGATGCAGATTACTCAATCCTCTCAAAAATCTTTTAATCAGAGGTTGAGCAAAAATGGAGAGACCATGTATAGTTCCCCAGTAATGTGACATCACTGCTGTATAAACTTTTATGGACGAAGGTTTGAGTCCAGACTGATGCAATTCAAAGAGAAACTGAAGGATCTGTGAAACAGAAGCTGAGGGGGCTGGAAACGAGTGTAAATTGGCAAAGTTAGAGAATCTCTGCCATTTTGCCGCATACGACTTCCTAGTAGATGGTCATAGCGCAGATTCGAGAAGATACTGTAGGTCTGAGTGTAGACTCTGCTGAGCAGGAATGGCAGGGACGGTTGGTGGCGTCGATACCGGTGCATCGCAGCTGGTCATTGTATCCTCCATGCAGTCAGTTTCAGCGACAGCAAGTCTGGGTGGCGGATCATGCCCTCCCTCTGGGTAACAAGAAGAAGAGGGAGTTGGAGAAATTATTCTCGGGAGACGTGAAGGAAAGTTGAGAACCATGGCTGGCGTGGCCACCAGGGGGTGATCAGTAGCCCTGTGGCCCCTTCGTGAATGATCTTTGCCAACACTCTCATGATGAGCGGGATCGGAGGGAAAGCATAAAAAGTCATATTTGTCCAGGGGATCATGAAAGCGTCCCCGAGAGAGTCCTGACCCATCCCCGGTCTGGAACAATAGGCCATGTATGCCCTGTTCTGTTGTGTGGCAAACAGGTCGATGTCTGACTGGCCCCATCGGTGAAATAGCATGTCGCGAACCCAATGGTCTAGCTCCCATTCGTGTGACCGCGACATATGTCTGCTCAAGAGATCCGCGTCTGTATTTTCCATGCCCGCAAGATGAACTGCTAGAAGAGCGATACCTCTCGGTATGCACCAAATCTGCATGGCCAGGCGGGCTAGTTTGCGGGATCCGGTTCCCCCTTGTTTGTTCAAATAAAAGACCGTCGCCATGTTGTCTGAGGTCACCTGGACGACCTGGTGTAGAAGCACATCCTTGAATGATTGCAGGGCTTTGAAAACGGCAGGAAGTTCCAGAAAATTGATATGGTTCCTGCAATCCCGGTGACTCCATATTCCCTGGGTACATAGATCAGAGCAAATGGCTTCCCATCCCAGCAGGGACGCATCGGTGCCGAGGGTTACTGTAGGGTACCGGGGTCGAAACAAAACGCCTACAGTCAGATTGGCTGGGTCTATCCACCATAACAGGGACTGAAGAACAGAAGCCGGGAGTCGAATCTGTTTGGTAGGTGGATCTGTCTGTGGTCGAAACGTTCCATTGAAGAACAGTTGAAGGGGACGTAGCCTGAGTTTGGCATGCGGAACCACAGCGATGGAAGCAGACATGTGTCCCAACAGGCTATGAATAGACCGGGCAGGAACGGTTCTTGCTTGTCGAATCTGAGCAATGCACTGAGCTATCACATGCCATCTGTCCTGAAGAAGGAAGGCTTTTGCCAATGTCGAATCCAGCCGGGCTCCGATAAAGTTGATCACCTGCGTAGGGAGAAGGGAAGATTTCTGTCAATTAATACAGAGTCCGAGATTGTGCAATAGAGCACATGTAAACTCAACAGCAAACGAAAGCCCTGCTTCTGTGTCGGAGACCAGCAACCAATCATCAAGGTACAGGTACATCCGAATTCCACGTAATCGAAGATGTGCACAGACAGGAGCCGTACACTTCGTAAAAACCCTTGGTGCAGTGGCTTATCCAAACAGTAGCACATTGAATTCGTAGATTTCAGAGTCCACCGCAAAATGAAGGAAACGCCTATAACTTGGATGTATTGATATATGAAAATAGGCATCCTTCAGATCCAATGAGGCGAACCAATCCCCTCTTCCCAGCAACGGGAGAATACTTTGAAGTGTGGTCATCCGAAATTTCTTTGGTGTTATAAATCTATTGAGAGCTCTCAAGTCCAATATTTGTCTGAGACCCCCATCTCATTTCGGGACCGTAAAGTATCTGGAATAGAATCCGTGGAATCCCTCTGATAACAACAGGCGACGAATAGCTCCTTTAGCAAGGAGCTGATGAATCTCGTCTAACAGTACCAAGGAAGTCGGAGTATAGCAGATAGGATTCGGTGATGGCACAACGTCGAATTCGATTCCATATCCGTGCTGAATGATAGATAACACCCACCCATTAGATGTGATGGACTCCCAAATGGAGAGCCGACTCTTCAGTCGGTCCCCAAATGAGAGGGGGGAGGGTAGAGTTGGAATGAGAGGAGAGGTTCGCTTGTCGCATCAGCGCTGTCGCCTGTCCACATCAAAGCGGCGGTGGCCCTGTTGGAAGCGCTGGGGTGGTTGTTGCCTGCAACGCTGCTGACGTTGATGCGGTTGCTGTTGCCGAGGCGGAAATTGTTGATGGTACTGTGGATGTGACCATGACCACTTACGTCAGGGTAGAGATTACAATTCCATACGACGGGCTGTCTTCCTTGATTCATGGATTTTCTTCAATTTGCTATCCATCCTCGCATGGAAGAGACCGGAACGTCGAACGGCATCTCCTCAATTCTCCGCTTCATCTCGTCCGGAAAATTGCAATTACACAACCAGGCATGTCTGCGGAGGGAAATGGCACCGACCAGCGACCTTGAATCAGAGTCCACATGGTGCCTCGCGGTGGAAACCTGTTGCACCGCCACTTGCATAGCTTCCTTAACAAACGTCTTAGCAAGTTCGCCCTGGTTTCCTGGGAGGGTATTGATGACAGCGTCCAGGCGTTGCATAAGGAAATACTGGTAACACACCAGGGTTGCCTCATAATTAGAAATTCGTAAACCAAGGCCCGAAGCTGCGTATACCCGGCGGGCGAGGGAATCAACCTTTCTGCCCTCTTTGTCATGAGGCAAGGTGTGTCCATGGGTTTCCTGAC
The DNA here is from genome assembly GCF_004798865.1 of Varanus komodoensis. Classification (NCBI taxonomy): domain Eukaryota; kingdom Metazoa; phylum Chordata; class Lepidosauria; order Squamata; family Varanidae; genus Varanus; species Varanus komodoensis. The sequence continues at coordinate 10,177,102 of NW_025336346.1, forward strand.
CCTGCGAGGATTCTACAACAACCAAATTCGGCTTGGGGTGACGGAGAAGAAACGGGATGTCCTCTTCCCGCACCCGATACATGGACTCATATTCACGAGAAGTTGGTTGTGGATTTGCTGGGAGGTCCCATGGCTGGGTCACTGCCTGCCGTAAGGTCATAATAAATGGCAAGGCAATAGATGTGGATCGTTCGCCCCTGACCACATCATAAAAATGATCAGTGCTCGGTCCCGGCTGTTGGTGGGCTTCTATATCGAGCGATCTCAGTAGTCTGGCCATCAGATCGTTAAACAATATATACGGTTCCTTGGACAACCCCAGGCCCTGAGAAGCAACCGCTGCATCTGGCGAGGTCGAGTCAGCCTCAGACTCGTTGGATTCCATCCAGCAGGGGTGGTACACTGGAGGAAGAATCTCCTGGTGACTCTGATCTGCCACTTTCTTTAGAAGGGGCCCTCGGGGTGTCTCTGGGCATTGAATGGAAACGTTCCCGAGGCGCTGGTGGCGAAGATTGTCCCCTGGAGGTCGGATAATAGGCTACGGAGTGGTACTCTTCTCGTCTCGGAGCGGAGGAGTACCTGGAGTGGTACCAGTCATCAGACCTCGCATCCAAGGAATGGCTCCTATGGCTTCTTGGAGGGGAGATGGCGATCTCAGTATCTATCGGGATCGGAGGCATCGGAGTTGGTGATCGAGCTCTAGGTGGAGAATCACATATTTCCCCATCTGAGATGGAACCACGCCTTGAAACCAGAATGGGTTCGGCTGTCGGTCGGCACGGTGAGCCCGGTGGGGTAACCCTCATAGCCGCCTGGATGGTCGGGACCGAGGGGGTCGGTTCTGAAGCAGGGATCGGAATCAAGGAAGAGGCCGAGCCCGAGTGGCAGTGTTTTGCCTGCTCGGGTTCTTCGGCTTCTTAACCAGCTTGCCCGTCTTATCTTTCTTGGCCTTCTGATGTACAGGATATTTATCTGAGTCGCTGTGCTTCCTTTTTTCCTTTTGTTTCCTTGGCAGGGAAACAGACTGGTCGGCCATGGTATGAGCACCTTCTTCAGAAGGGCGTGAGGGCGGAGGAATGGAGGAAGAGGCCGGGCGTTGCGGCAGGTCAGCCGAAGTTGGACGGCTTTCAGGTGGGGCCACAACAGTGGAAGGCTTAGCCACCAGCCGGTCCAATTGGAGGAGAGCCTGGTCCCACAAGAGTTTGCGGAGGTGGTTCTCCCTGTTTAGAAAAGGCCAAACAATGGCCGCACTTATCGGTTCTGTGCCCTTCCCCCAAACAAAGCAGGCACAGATCATGCGGATCCGCGGCGGGCATTTTGGAGCCGCATTTTCCGCACTTGCGGAATGCCGGCCATTGCGCCATCGTAGAAAGAAGAAAAAAAGGAGATAGTAAAGCGGGAAAGTAATGTTTTTGGTTTTTTGTTTTTTTTCATAGGAACAATAAAGAGGAAAAAATGGTGCAAAAGTTAAGAAAAATAAGTGAAGTACTAACAACAGAAACAAGGGATACAAACTTGGTAGGAAAAAGGAGAGATTTTCCAACGAGCAAGAAGGTAAGTAATAATCTTAGCGAGAGCAAAGTGGCACAAGGCACAATGAACGGCGGTCGCAAAGACTGGAAAATGGCGGACACTACACTCCTTATACACTGCTAGGGGGGAGGGGGAGCGGAGTTCCCGCCAAAAACCGTTAGCTGTTAATCTTCCGGCCAAAGGCACTGCGCAGGCACAGAACCCATATGTGTGATGCACAGAGGCCACGATGAAGAAAATGGAAAACTGAAGTACCAAAATTCCATAGGGCCTCTATGTCACGTTCCATCCTCTTTTCAAGAGTCTAAATCCCTTCATTTGATACATATTTGATACAGAATGCCACCTACCCAGAAGTAGTTTAACTGTCCAGGAAGCATAAAAATTGCAGCCATATATCTCCAGCAAAAAAGAATACAGGAGCTCTGTTCTGGAAGTGTGTGCCTTTTGATTGTTTTAGAAATGGAGGGTTCTAGTTTACTTTCTTAGTCAGTTCTTCCGTCCAGTTTCAACTGTGGTCTGTTCATGCCCAATTCTCTTGACACCAACTGGTATCACCAATTAACAGAAAGACCCTGGCATCCTTGTTTCAACTACAGTAGGACACTATTTAATTCTGGATGTGCTGTGTAGCTAGGTTTTCTGGCAGGGTGTATAAACAATGGCACCATTTGAGAATCAGAGACGTGGAAAAGATTAAGGGAGAACATCTTGGCAGCTTTTGAAAGGTTGCTAGAAAGATGAGGCAGAACGTTATCAGGGACCTTGAGGGTGGAAAATAAGTAGTGGTGCTAAAACTGGAGCAAAGGAAAATTTAGTGTAGATATCAGGGAATGCTTTCTAATTTTAAGGAGAAAATCAGCAATACATTAAGTTTCCAGATAATGGGAATCTTCTTCTCTTCAAGCTTTCTAGAGGACATTCAAACAGTTCATAATGTTATGATCCTGGATTTTAAGTCTTAAATCCGAATGGATCATTATTTATAGCTTTTCGAAGAATATGTGCAGCAGTTTACAGGAGTGCATGGGAACCTGGATTTTCTGCTTCCTTCCCCAGGGTTACTCCCCTAAAGTCTTCAATTTTTAAAACAGAAAGCAATATGCTGCTTTTTGATAGAAGCTATTTAAAGGAGAATTCAATGCATTATATTATGGATTCTTCAACTACAAATCAATAATTAAGATCTCAAACAGCAATGAGCTTAAAGTACACTTGTAAACTAGTGTTTCCACCTTCCAAGTGTAACATAACCCACCAAATTGCTATGACATGGCATAGTTGGCAAGTAATGACAAAGGCAGGTTGCTTGTCTGGTACCTGTGGTTCTTCGATTGGGCATCTGGGCATTCACACTTCTGGGTTCTGTGCCTGGATACTGCCCTGCTTCAGGAAGCTTGGCAGACACTCTTTCCCAATATCACAGTATGGATACTCTGACAGGTTCATGGCCCTTTCCCTTAGTTCCGAGAGACCATAATTACAGCTTCTGCACTTAGAAGGCCACTGAGACTGACACCAGTATAAACATGGATGTTGCTACCAAGGAGACCGACTTCAATACCACCGCTGATGCTGAAACTGAAGCAGGTAAGGTGTGATGGTTGTGTGAATGCACAGGTGAACATTCAAACAACTGCCTTTTTTCTTCATGGTCTCTGTACACCCTATATATGGGCAATTAGCTAGCTGGCTTACCAGTGGTGGGTTGGGGGCACTATCAAAGCAGTTAGGAAAATATCGCCCTTCCAAGGAAGCAGTCAACACAGGCTCAGAAATTGAATCAGTAGTGTTTTATGGACATGGAAGGAGTCAACCGTGTAGCAGCCCTTTGCAAGTCCAGCAGAGACACAGCAGCTTGGAAATCAGACAAGGTTGCCATTCCCTGGGTGGAGGGAGCTTTTAGTGATCTGGAGAGTTCCAAACCAGCCAAATGTTTTGAGACGGTAAGTGTCTGAACTTCTTACAATGCAAGTCCTTAGAGGGAAAAGTGGAAATCCTTTATTGCTGCCACCATAGCACAGAAATAGGCCTAGAAGTTGGCATATAAATTTAAACATAAATTAAATAATAGCTTCTGTGATGGATGGAAAGTTTCCATTCAGGATCTGCAGAACATTAATGTCTGCTGAACATGTCCATATCCTCATCACTAACTGGGTTGGAGTATTTACCTTGTTCTACATTGTTTGTTCGAGTAGCACATCACTGTGGTATTGTCTCTGGCCACATGCATGTGGTGGTGAGAAAAAATAGCCTGAAAATGTACCAAATCCTGGACATCTCCAGCATTGAGAATGGCTCCAAACACTGTGGAGGGTGAGAGGTCAGCCCTGTACTCCCTAACCAAGGAAGGGGACATCAGTAGTCCAGGTGTAAGTTGGGTGGACAGCAATGAAAGAGATTCCCGGTGGTAGACTGGGCACTGACATCCACCAACAAAGGCTCAACCAGAAAGAATTTGGAATTCTGAGGCGAGAATAATAAACATAATAATAAATAATAATAATAAACATTACTTGCCACATCAAAAAAGTAAATGAACCAATACAGAAGCGGTCTCATTTGGAGCCTGACAAGTGAGACAACTCCAACCATAGCAGCTGCAGTACCCAAGAGGCACTGTACTTGAAAAGCGGTGGCTGTAGGCTCGCACTGTAGCTTGGCTGCAAGACTGACCAGCCTGACAGCCTTGGGTCCTGGTAGATAGGCTTTTGCCAAGACTGAGTCAAGAAGCACCCCAATGTACAGGAGTGATCGAGAAAGCAGAGCTCTTTCTGTGTTTATACAAAGACCTGGAGCAGGAACAATAGCAGGAACAAGGAGCAGGAAACTGAAATGGAACACACAAATCCCACTTAGTAAGAGTAGGACAGGTAAACTTTTACACCCTGTAAGCTAAGGTGAGAGCTAACCACTGCCATATATTTGGTACTGTGAAGCAGAGCCCAAGCCAAATGGGAGGACAGAAAACTAGCAGAAGTTACTACCAATAAGAACATGGCAGTAAGGTCAATGTAACTCCTCTACTGCGATATGGAAATGAGCATCCCTTAAATCTATAGCAGCAGACCAACCCCATTCATTCATTCATTCATTCAGGATATTTGTATGCCGTCCTTTGCAAGAGCCTCAGGACGGCTTACACAAATAAAATACAAATACCTAACATAACATAAATTAATTAATGATCCACTCTGGCTGCAATTAAAATATGATGATAAAAATTCAATATTAAAGCTTATTAAAATATTGATTAAATATAAAGGTCTTAACCTGGCACCAAAAAATTTATAATGACAGCGCCAGGCGGAACTCTCTGGGGAGCACATTCCACAGTCGGGGCGCCATCACAGAGAAGGCCCTCCTCTGGGGACTCTGTCTCCTAATATCTTTCACAGAGGGTTCCCGGAGGAGGGCTTCTGCTGCCATTATCAGGGGCCTTTTATATAACAATGGTAGGAATAACAATGAAATAGTCATATGAAACTTCCTAGGACTAATGAAAGAGTTAATGTTCCGAAGGCTCCAGGATCAGTCAAAACTCTCCATCCCATTTAGGTGCTGTGAAATACTAGAATGGAAGCCATCCTTATCTGTGAAAGGGAGACAGGTATTCTAGCACTCTTTGTAAGAGTGAAGCCCGCTTCCAAATTCAAGAAAGCTTACTACCATGGATTATCCCTACAAGGGAAGAACACTGAACTGAATCCTGTAGCCCTGACAAATGATAGAAATAACCTAAGAATCAGACATTATTCACTCCTATACATATAGACAGGAAGAAAGATGGATGAGATGGAAAGATGAGAATCAATGATGGAGCAACAGGAAGAATGTGCAAAATTACACCAGTCAATATCAGGCCTCTTGCAGATGGAACAATGTAGAGGAGCCACTTCCATAGAGGTGAAGCCTGTTGACAAAAAGAACTACCTGCTTGTAAGCAGGATGGAATAGCAATGGCAGTGCGATGGAACCATTTACACGGCTTATTAAAAGACATCCATCCCACTCTGAACATGAGGCCTCTGATGGTGAAGTATTGCAGCTTTTTCCCTCAGAGATGGAAGCCACAGAGATTAGTTCTGCTATCAGTACCAAAGAATCAGTGTCTTGTTTAGCCAGTTGGCCCAGGTCTGACTGGGGCTGAGTTGCCAAGGAGCAATATACAGAATGCTTCTTACAGCTCTTTGATATAGAGATATCAGAAGACCTTGCTACATTGCCTTTTTTGTTGTTAGCTTCTTTGCTACAGAAAATGCCAGGTAGACCAAGTTAGAATGTGTGTGCATGTGGGTGGAGGACAGCGTGATCTGTGGTTAGAGCGCTACTGAGGCCAGATGGTCCAAGCTAGAAAAACATCTCTTCCACCTCAGAAGCACATCTACATCCACCTTCCACAGGTCCACTCCCTGGCAATATGCTCTATTTCTCCAGTCCTGCATTGTAAATACTTAGCAATGCAGGCAGGAATCAACAATGTGCCCTTACCCAAGCAGAAATGGTGGAGAGAATGGCTGCCCACTGGTGGAAGTACTCCTGCATCTAAAGATCCATACAGCTGAAAAAGGACTCGCAACCTCTCAGCAGAAAAATAAACAGAAAAAAGCAATGGTGATAAGGAAAAACGAGTTTAACAGATGAAGCTAAACTTCCATGATGCTGCCACAGTGTTGGCCAAACAAGAACTGAGGGAAAGGGGGAGCGACTCATCAGGGTGCGCATGGTGTGACCGTGAGGGAGAGTGCCCACCAAAAGATCCTCAGGTGCAGCACCTGTATGCGTAGTGCACAAAGAGCATGAAGCAGACTCCATGGGCTGCTGGGAGTGAGCATGAGGATGTGCCCTGCCCCACATCCACTCATGTTTCTGCTTTCCCTCCATTTTGTTAAATAACCCCAAAACAGCAAAATCCAGTGTTCTAGGTTGTTCACCAGGCAAGAGCCCAGATTGTTGCATTCTGACATCACAACTAACAATCCAGGAATGGAGTGGGCGCTTCTGAGTTATTTAGCAAAGCAAATGCAAAAAAAGGTAACATGTGGATAGTGGCAGAAGGCTCACTCACACTCGGCCCTGACAACCTATGAGTTAAACAACCCATGAATTGGCATTATGTCCAAACCAGCTCTGTAGTTTTTTAAATACACGTATAGCCAACCTTCTGACCATATTTTGTGATCCTGACTGCTATCACCTATGTCCCAATTCTATTTAGGATCATGCACATGGAATGTATCACAAAGTCTTGTAGAATCCTTTCTCCATTTACCATCTCAGATTTCTAACAGCTGAAATTAGATTTGTTTGGGGGGGTTTTGGAGGGGTGAGGTTGGTGGTTGTTTCTGGCAGGAAATTCTTGCAAAATCTGAAGGCATCATTCTTTCCTGGGCTCCAGAACAACCCTGAATAACTAAGCCGTGTACTTCAACCAGAGCAAGTAACAGACAAGAGTTAGAGCTAGCTTTTATGTTTATATAAATGGGTCAAGCCACTACTTCTTCATCCAAAACTGCCAAGTGTAAACTGATACCTACAACTCCTACCAGTGACTAGTAGTTAATCTAGTGAAACTTCAGTCAAGCGGTGGAGCTCATGACCACAACCTCTGGCCTAATATTTGTACTTTCTGGTTGTTTCCCCACATAAGCATGTGCGCATGTGCATGTGTGCGCACACACGGACAATGGAAGACCTTGCCTGAAAAGCAAGAGAGGTGGTGGCTCAACTCCAGGCCTGCCCTATTTTCCCCTAAATTCAGCAGAGAGCACTACAGTCAATGGGTTGTTAGCAGGACAACTGGCAAAGAGTAGGTGATTCATGAAGGGATGTGTTTCGAAAGGGTTGAGTTCCTCTTTGTGTGTGTTTAAAATTGATAACCTGGCCTCTCAAAATGGGGATAACTATATTTCTGAGCTTTAGTTTGTAAGCTTCTCTATAAGTTTTAAAACCTGACTCAATACTGAGCCCAATCGAAAACCAGCCATCATTTTGTGTTTATAAGAAGTGTCTTCCACTAAGCAGTCCTGCACAATCATTCATTACTTTCCTTATTTTCTGTATCACCCAACAGCAGAAGTTCTCTGGGCGATTCACAAAGCACATTAAAAAAAATAAAGGATATATTGTATAAAAATAGTAAAACATCATTAAAAGTTTGCAAAGCATATTAAACAGATTAAAAAAATTATCAAAATAATACCTTGAAAAAGAAAAAATATTTAGACCAGTTAGCAGCTAGTGGACCTCAGAAGCTAGCCCTTGAATGCCCTGATGGAGAGGACAGTCTTTACCTGGTACTGGTAAGATAGTAAGGTTGGTGCCAGGAGTACCTCAGTGGGGAGCTCATTCCATAACTGAGAGGCCACCCCTGAAAAGGTCCTTCTCCTTGTTGCCACCAACTGAGTCTCCCTTGAAGGTGGCAGTCAGAAAGAGGCCCCAAAACTTAATTGCAGTTCTCCGGTAGAAGAGAATCGGGAACAGCATTCCATCAGGTATCGTGGTCCCAATGCACAGTTCTTGTCACTATAGAATTACGCATTGCTTTCCCCCCACCTTTCCATTTGTTTGTTTGTTTATTTATTTCAAACATTTGTATCCCATCCTTCTGCGTAAGTGCTCAGGATGGAGTCCATTTTAACTGTGGTTTCTCTGCTTTGGCAAGGTGGCAGAAGCTGTAAATTTCTATTCCATTAGCTTCCAACTGTTAGTGTATAAAGTGTCCCCTGGAGCATTCAGTCTCCTGGTGACTACCAGCTGGGAGACCTGGGAGAAAAGCTCTATAACAGCAAGCTCTTTCCTCCAGAACCGGCCTCAGCAGCAGAGATCCTCCCTGAATCAGCAACCTGGTACCTGTAGATGCTGCAACTAAATACGGCTGATAGGACATAGTGGGACACAGTTATCACATGAATCAGGTTATTGGCTCCATAATTAGAATTATGGAGAATTATGGCTCCATGGCTGAATTCCCATGTAGGAGGTTTTGCTGTGGTGGCCGCTGCCATTCTGAATAACTGGATGTGCCAGAGCCTCCTGCTACATTTGGACCCCAGCAAGGGTGGATTGTCGGGGTTAGCTGGCAAGCAACCAGGAACCCCAAAAGCGCACATGGGTTCTGGACGGCTTGTCAACTACTCCAACAACACCTCCAACATGGTTAATGAGAAACCATGGCAGTGGTGGGTTTGGATCACCAAGCTGGGGCCTGCAGGTGTCACAACCCTCCATGGCTAATAAGCCACAGTGGTCTGCAGTGATCGTGTGAATCCCTTTCTCAAAGGACTCCATTGCCTACTGGTCTGAAGGTCAGCAAATGACATTCACAGCTGGAAGCTCAAGGACTGACCTTGGATAACACCTCTATCCCCTGACAACCCAAACAAAATCAGCCGCATGCAAACAACCATTTTCCCAGGGACAATCTTTTGAGGTAAGAAAAGCTTGACAAAGCTATATTCCAATGACAGCAACAAGCACACTCCACTGGAAGGTATATGGGAGTACTAAGACTCCATATACCAACTGTCATGTGCCCGGACATGTGCCAATTGTCCTGATATTTTGACCAGAGGAACAAGGCAGAGGAAAGAGGGCCAGCAGGACAAGGAAGAATTCACTCTATGAGAACAAAGTCCACAATAACACTGCAAGCTAGCACAGTGAGACAAGCGTGATGCAAGCCCCCCGCAGATTTAAATGCAGCCTCCACAAGGCAATGCTGACCATTTGTAGAAACAATTTGGTTTCATTTTTTTTAAAGGAAAGGCAGAGGTACTAGAACACTGGTTTCTCGCTTCACAGAGGCTTCGTTCGCACAGCTGCAGAGTGGTTAATAAACTGCAGTGGCTCATTAGCTGCCTCCTGTGTGCTGGATACAGGCCAACCAGCACAGCTTGTTGCGCTGTCTGAACCTGGAAAGCTTGGAATAAAACCTCCCATCATCTATGACCTGTAACTGAGCGGGCTTGCGAGTCACACAAAGCCATGCCAAAACAAGCCGTAGCGGGGTTGGATAAGTGCTCGCTCACTAAGCTACACTGCTGCCAACATAGGCACTTGCTTGGTTGCCATGCTTTTCCTAACTCAGATAAGAGTGCGTGCTTATCTGGCCTCTAGGGGAAATATGGACATGAATATTTTCAGGCCTAGGGCAATTCAGGGGGGGTGTTTAAGTTTTACCCTGCTGTTCTCATAACAAAATTCCTCCCCACTGCCAAGGGAATGGCTATCAAAATAATGAGAGAGTTCAATAATGAGAGATGTTCCCAAACTGCTGTCACATGTACTTACCTAAGGGGAATGTCAATGACATACACACACGTAGCTGTTTGCAGAGGCTGCTGTCAAATGAAGCCCCAGAGTTGAAGGAGGTCAGGCAGAGGCTGCTGTATGGACTGATCAGCTTTTTCACTGTTCTTGCCAAGCTTCTGATGTTCTTTCAAACAAGCCGTGCAGACCCTACTCTGCCAGGTTAAGGCATCGTGCAAGTTGCACCATTGACGGTAATTATTTAAACCCACTCAGCACATGCAGGATAGCTTATTAACCACCCTATGACAGTATGAACTAGTTCAGGCAAACAGACCTATTTAAATATTCATTTCATACTTTTCTGTCCATCAAGCATCCACACAGTAGCTAACAATAATATCAATAAAAATGGATCAGATGAGGCACACTGCACAAAGCAACAAAACAGAGACAATGTCAAACAAAAATAGGAATGCTCAGGTATTATTGAGACCAAAGTCCTTTAAAAACTCTAAATAACACTTTTCTTTTCTCGCTGTCCATCAAAGGTCCATCAATGGTTTAGATAAAGAGGTTTGTCACAGGAGAGCATTTGAGAGACTTGGTTACACCACCAAAAATGCCCTCTGCTGCATTTCAGATAGGAGGCGTTGTGCATCAGAAGATGACTTGAGAATGTTTATACCATGGGGGGAAATGCGCCAGGCATTGTCTTTGAATGCAGCTTAGGAACCAACTGGAAGCCAGTGAGACGTATACATTATAGGTGCTGTATCTAATACCAAGGACGGTTAATATTCTAGTGTCTGAATTTTGTACCAGCTGAAGGTTTTGAATGAGGGCACACACATACAGTATGTTCCAGAAATGTAATCAGGATGGTACTGTGCTAAACAGCCACACTAAACCATTCTGAGAAAAGGCAGCATTGGATAGAGAAACACTCAGACTGTGCATCTCTATTTCACACAACTAGAGGAGACAAGAGAGAACTTTTATACTCTCTAGCCCATTACGCGACTCCACCCCATTCTCAGAGAATGCCTGGAAAGTAGCTGAAGCTCCCAATACTGAAAAGCATTGCATGGGACCACAGTCTGGTTGAAATCCAAGTCAGCATAGGTGGAAACTGAGTGGACAGGCTAGGTTGATACTGGGCTTTGAACTTTTTATTGGAATGGCTGATGCACAAAGCAGCAGCCTCATTCAGGAAAGTTTCTCATGATGCGCTCCATTTTTTCCATCCAGACACTCCTCCCCTCAAGACACTAGACCTGCTGCTACTGCCCCCCGCTCCACTTTGCGTAAGACCTTGCTTTCAACAGACAACAAAAACATGGACACTAAGGAACGACGGATGGTAGCCCTCCATGTGGAACGGACAAGTGTGCTTCAGAGATGGTGCTATTCACAGAGGTTCTTCACTCACATGCCACCACACTCCTCTGCTTCATTTAGTACATTCAAGAGAGCACACACAAATCCTTCTCTTCAACATCGTCACCATCAACCTTGGGGCAGGTTAGGCTCATAGTCTATGACTGACCCAAAGTCACCCACTGAGCTTTCATGGCAGAGTGGGAGCTAGAACCCAGATCTCCCAAGCCTCGCTGGACATTCCAACCACCATCCCTCACTGTCTGTTTCTACTGTTGTCTCCTTCTCTGAATGTCTGGACAGCTGCTCTTGGGCTAATAAAATTGTGGAACTGTAGGGTTGGAAGGCTATTGGCTTCACTCCCTGTTCAGTGCAGAACTCCAAATTAAAGCATCCCTAACAGATGCTGTTCTTATTGTCTTCCTGACACGTTTCAGCCTCTTCTGCTCTTTTAGTCGATTCTAGTATTTGGCCATTTATTTTTAATGTGGATTTTGGAATGCATTCATTTTTACTATATATCTCCTTTTTAGCTTAATGGAAACTAATACATTTGAGAAATAAGTAACAATGGGCCACTATGTCCTGGTTGTGTGTGTGTTTGTGTGTGTGTGTGTGTGTGTGGGCTCTCATAAATATATCAGAGACCTTCCTCCATCTCTTGAATCTCATAGCCTTTTGAGCTAATAGTCTCTCTACATTTTTTCATTCTCTGTAACCATGCGCTACTATGCAACTACAAGCAGGGGATAAAACTTCATATATACGATAAAGTGGGCTCTAGTTCATGAGAAAGCTTATGTCATAACAGTCTTTGAGAGGACACCAATTCTGTGGTCTTTTTTTGGGGGGGGGGCATGCAACAAGGGAATTGTTGCAAGCATTTTAAACACATTTATTTTTCCTGGATACATTTTCAGTACAATACTGTCCCCTACAGGCAATTTTTAAAACTACATGTGCATCTTCAATTTTGAAAATCTTCATTGTTGATTTGTGTATTGTTAAAATGTGCCAACTCAGAGCTGTTGCAATTTATTCTAATTTTTCCTTGTATCATGCATTAGGATTTGGTGACTCTGAACTTGCCAAGCTTTACTAACAATTCATTCAGACCCGAAAACCTTTTATATCAACACCCTGGAAACTTGGTATGCTTACCTTTAAAGCATGCAATTCATTTCTGGAATTACTAACCATTCAGGTTTCTCTCTTGATAAATAGAACAAATTGGCCAACACTGAGGTGACAGAAATATTTCTTTGCTGAATGTGCAAGACAAAAAATGCCAATCACTTACTGACTAATGTGGAAAAAAGTATATTACCATGTATGCAAAGAACTCTCTGATTTTTAAATATTCATATAAACCCTAACATTGTATCTGGAATTGTCCTATGTATACTGTAATTCAGGGTGCTGGATTTGGACAGTAAGTTGACAGCTAGATTTGATCATTCACCCTAAAGCTGAGTGGACTCTTCAACCTGTTTTTCTGCGATGTTTTAGTTTGTTAAAACAAAACAACATGAGACAAAAAAAACCCTTTCCACCAAAATAACATTTTCCTTCTTGACAGGACCTCTCTATCAGAAAGGCTAGCTGATTTTTTAATTATAAGATTATCTAAATCTTTCATTTTTGAAGAGAGCTCCTAGAGACTGACTTTCTCATCTTTAGTTGTATCCTTTCACCAGGCTTTAGCGCTCCTTCTTTCATCAAGTTAAACTTCTTCTATAAATTCTTCAGATCTTTGTCCAGCTGACTAATTCAACCACCATAGAGTTAATACTTTATGTATATTGTAATTCTTGGTTATAGATTCTTTTAAGGGGCATTCAGTATTGAATTTTTCAATATCAAATTAACATTTGCTCAAAATAGTTGCATATTTTGTGTTAAAATCCATGTTACCCAAAGGATTTGTTCCAAGACAGCATTCCAAACCAGCCTGCCCATGCACAAAACCTTACCAATGTAGAAGAGCACCATCCCGATTCCTGATTATGGCATTCTCTCTTCAAGAAATTTCGCTTGATGCTACAGGTTGCTTTGTTTAAGCAACTGGTTAAGGTCATGTTACAAATTTCACCTTTTGTGTTACTCATGAAGAAATTAAACCACATAAAGTGGGAGATAAAAGTGGAACTACATACAAATCAAAATTAACACATATGTTGATAGCTTCCTGACCACAGTGAAAATTTATTCAAAATGTCATGCCAATAACTTCAAATTCCAATAGCATCATTCAAAATGATTTGGAAGCCTTTGGAATTGCAGAAGAGAGGCAGGGTGTTTTGCTCTCTGCTGGTAGTTTTAATCTGGGAGTATTTCAAATGTGTATTAAAAGCTATCAATACTATCCTGTTAAAGAACTGACATTACACTCTGAGCTATTTTTGTTAGCACTGTTACACAGGAAACTGTCTAAGGTCAAAGAAGTGACATTCTTCTACAGGATTGTGGTAAGTGTAATATATGCTAAGAAGTGGAAGGGTTGTCAAATGACAAAATTAAAAGACTGGTAAATCAAGCTATGGGATATAGTAAAATAAGTAAAGTCACTTGGGCACTATGGCAACAACAGGGGACTCATAACAACAATTGTTTTAAGCCCAGACGGAAATGCTTTATATTCTACTATAGAGGTGAGGAATCTGCAGTCTCCAATCTGCATGCCGACTCCCTGTGAGGGTTAGTTTAATTTTTTTAGTATTACCTTAATCTTCTTACTCTAATTTGTTATGAGCCAGATCAAACTTTTACTTTGAATGCATTTAATAAAAACCTTTAAATATAATGGGAAAAGAATGCATTGAAAATGCAGAGTAAGGCAGACCTTCCTTTTCAGCTTTAGACCCCACTACAACTTTTAAAGTGCAGTTACCTTTGACAATTCAATTGCACTCATGTCTATATCAAGAATTCATATAGTGTAATACAATGGCTACCAGTCCGGAAGCCCCTCTTTCAAGGGTCATTTCAGCCCAAACTCAGCGATGGCACTCATTCCTCAGAGATGTAGGCATGCACCCAGGCCACAGATCGGGTGGGCAACCTGAGGTCCATCAGACTTTCCCAGCACTGCCAATGGTAAGGGATGATGGAAGTGATAAGCTACAGCATCTGAATAGCCAGGTATTACCTTCCTCTGCATAAACCAAGAGGCATTCCTAACTTCCATGCAATGGCCTCAGGGTCCCAACTGCAGTGTGTGATCCATTTTTTTTCCTTTTTTAGCCTTAGGGCTGTGACCAGAATGGGGTTTTTCCCCCTTAATTTTACAAACAAAATAATATAAAGCTAAATAGTCAAACTAGGGTACATGGAAGCACACCTTCTAAAGAGAGAGCATGGGTACAATCATACAAACACATCCATAACATAGCCTGCACGTGACTTGACAGCACTAACAAAAGCAACATGCCAACAATACCCCCTGTAAATAATAGGGAATGCTTTGACCTAGCACAGCGATTATACTAAGTCTTTGCACCACCACAAAAACAGCCACATCCGGTTTCCTATCATTGTTCCACTTCAGTTCCTCAAACACTGTTCTGTTACCATCAGCATTTCAAGACTTCAGAAAAAAGTAACTATACAAAGTGTTACAGGCAATTTCCCCAAAGGATGTGGAGGCTGGATAGCCTACACTGAGTAGAGGGATTTAAGAATTCTTATGCTCAATTCTTATTTCTTTCAGAGTCTCATCCAAGGAAACCAGCCCACATTAAGAAATACTGCTATTACCAAAGACTGGAATGCTATTTGGAAAATCTGTACTATCCATGGAGAATACTGATATCATCTGCAATGCCATCTATTTTGCCAAGGGCAAAATGGGAACATTTGATTAATGAACTGTTTAACTGCTGAGAATCACCTAAGGAAGCAATTTCCTGGCTCACCATCTTTTGCGCAATACTACTTAGAACAGTTTAGAAATTTGCAAGTCCTTTCATGCAGAACCTGTCTGACCTGTTGAACTACAGTACACTGAAAAGGCAAAAGGCACCGTATAGAATGTCACTTTATAATATTTCTGGTATGTACCTGTCCTAGCAATCATTGATGGTGCTAAACAGGAGCACAGGGGGTGGCAAGTACTCCTTTCCACCCAAATTCTCCCACCTCTGCAGAGCTGAGCATCCTTTTCTTACTACCTTGCACATGCAAGACAGTACTTGCCCCTACTCAGAATACATGTCCCTTTTCTTGCTGTTCCACTGCTATTGGCAGTATCTCATGTTAAGATAGGAGGCGAAACCAGACTAGTGTGGGGTCCAAGTAATGCCATAATTTGAAACAGACAACATGTATTTTTTCAGCACAGCTTGCTAAAGTCAAGATAGGTAAAACAATGCCACCAGATGTAGTAACAAGATCTAGAAGATAAATTCCTGATTTTGCAGCCTAGGGCTCTTCAGTGTAAGTAGGGAGAGGTTCTACTGCAGTAAAAGCAGCAATTAGGAAGCTGAGTCGGATCTCCTCCTCAGGCTAACCAGAAAGCAAAGCTGGAAAGAAATCTGCTCTGACTAGTTTTCTGTACGTGTGACATGAGACCACTCCCTTCAGAAGCGAGCAACCATAGCACTGACTGTACATTCACCCATTTTCTTCTCCTTCTGGAGGAAACAACACTAGTTTATCTACATTTATCTACATTTATAACAAGGATCCCAGAACACTGTGCATGCAGCCTCACGATATTGCCCACACAAGCACTGGCCAGACTCAGGCCTGCACAGCTTCAGAGAAGCAACTACAACAAGTTTCTCCAGAACACTCTCTGGAGACTAGTTTTATTGAAGACATGTTTTTACTCCATAATTGGGTCACTGACAGACCTGCAAACCCGGAATGAACACACCTTTCATGTCTTCTCTCATTCCCCTTTGTGTAACCTCTGTTAGGCTGCAAACAATTAAATATTTCTATTTTGTGAAGGGAGGATGGAGTTAGAGGTAAGGAATCCTAATTAAATCAAGGAAGAAATGAAAGTACTATTTAAACGAAAGATACAGACTGCAATCTCATACCCACTAGCCCTAGAGTAAGCCTCATTAAACTATTTCTGAGGAGGTATGTATAGGATTACACTATTAAGCAAGAACTAAGCCATCTGCATTTTTTCTTGTGTTTCCAAGCATCACAGAAAGCTAGGGACAGCATCCACTCTGGCTGCACTTCTTCACCTGACATAGCAAATTGACCATGATGCCTTTACAGGCAATAAATGTGGTATCTTCGATCTTAATTATTACCATAAGGCAAGCCTACTCAGTTGATAAGTAAAGGTCAGGTTGCTAACCCTTACCTCATAATGACTTTTCTGCTGCCCATATGACACCTATAGTAATTCAGAAAGGAGACAGTAATTGCCATTCACATCTTTGTACCTCTCTTCACTTCTTCCATTTTTAGATATAAAAGGAACTAACCAGGATCAGAGGCAACTACCGTCCACCCTTTGCAAATATTGTCACACAAGCATTCTCATGCTAGCTTTATCACGGTTGGACAGATGAATAAGGCTTCATGCTACAGGGAAAGAGGCCTGAAAAGCCCATCTGTGGCACAGATGACTCCCTCTGTTTAAAAACCCACAGCAGACATCTTTGAGTCATGGAGCTGAATTGATTTTTCTCTGTATTGAAGCAGACAGATTCAATGGCGAAAGATGGTGTTCTCACATTTCACTTCCCACTCTTGTATTAAACATGCAGTATGCTCTTGAACAAAAGAAAATAAGATTCCACTCATAGTGGGGAAAAATGGATACTGATTACATGCAAGCCATTTTTAAATAGTTTTTTATATATTTCAAGAGAAACAGGTCATATAAACCATGTTTACACTCCAATATTTTATTACAATTTTCATGTCTTGCATACTGACTTTTGTTCTCAGAAAGTGATTCTATTCTTACCTTTGCATTGTGCATTGTTAGCTCTGCACATTTGTGTAGAGCTAAAATGGTAATTGATAGAACTACACATATTTACTCATGAGATCTTCACTTAGAAGCTTTGAAACATGATCTGAGATGGAAGAGTGGAATCAGTCTCTGAGCTACTTTGCTGTTGTACCCCTTATATTACTACATGTAAGATCCTAGTAATACAGATTTATTAATACAAATATGAAACACAGATCACATTCCAGAGATTTTCAGTCACCTGGGGGAAGAGACCGTGTGCTATGCACCTACACACTCTAACAGTAAACTATGTATTTACTGTTACTATTTACTAATGGTAAATAGCTTACCATTAAGAGCATCAATGCACAATTTTTTAAAGAAAAGTAGCTTTAATTACAATCCTAAGATTACAATTTTGAACAGAAAAATGGTAGAAGAGGAATCTAGATTTTCTTTGCCTACATATTCCCTTGCTCTCTTTCCAAATTCTTTCTAGTATGGTCTGTACAAGTAACTTGGACAAGAACAGCATTATACCCAGAAAAAACTTGGTCTATCCTAACTGGTACATCTGCCCAAAGAGCAGACAATGGCCTAAGATAACCCAATTATGTTTCTGCAGAGGTATTCAAACACAGGACATTTGGGAAGGCAGTCATTCACAGGATCACCCTAAGTGAGAAAGGACTTGACAGCACAAAACAACAACTGAGGAGCATTTCTAGAGTAAAGCAACATTACTCTTAGAGGACTTCTGTTAGGCAGAGGTGATGCAAAAGCCTCTGCACCTTTTAAGGCATGAGTAGCATGATGCGTCAAAGCTGCCTTGGCAGACTCTTTACACAACAAATTTCATTATCTCCATCCAGCATGGCTGATCAAGGCATCAACAGAATTTGCAGAAAGTAATACCAGGCTGTTGACCAAGACTACTGCTTTTCTGGCTGTTTTTTAATTACCTTCATGGTGGGTCAAGTTATACTGACACATTTTGGTATTTTTCTAAATATTGAATAAATTAGTATTCCTCAGTTTATCCTGGAAGTCCCCAAGTCGTTGAATAAAAACCCACTCTTAAGGGCCAAATCAGACTTGACTGGGATGTCATTTATCTGCTTGGCCCATTCATATACAGAACAAGGTTGCCACTTTGACAGGAAACTAGCAACGCCCCAAATGAAAATGAGCAGGAAGGGGAGAATACAGTGTGACGAGAAAAGGTGGAGGAGTGAAAAAGGCAAAATTCCATACCTCTTATTCCCACGCTTCTTTTACTGTTAAAGAAAAGAACTGGGATGGCAAAGACAAATGGAGAAAAATGCATGTTCCGACCATCCCATCTATTTTGGCCTCAGGTCACAGCAGTTCTCCATCCAAGTTGCTGAAATGAGGCACCAGGGAAAAACAGCAGCAGACACTGATGCAGTTTTATTTTGAAACTGAAGACTGAAGTGGTCACTGCTCAACAGAATACATTCTATTTTAATGTTGAAGCTGTTGCTGTGTGTGTCCACCACTTCAAACATTTTGTTTGGAAGTGGTACATAAATGTGTAAAATCGATGAACACACACACACACACACACACACACACACACACACACACACAATGTTCTGCTGGAGTAGTGGAAAAAGAGAGAGTGCTCCTTGTTAACTGTGAGGATCATACCCTAACCACATTCTGAAAAGACATGGCCTCTCGCACAAGAGAAGGAAACCTCTTCCAGTTTGCATTGGACAGGGTACCAATGTCCGAACATATTTATGGAGCCTTGCTTCAATGTTAAGTAAACATGAATGGTGTAAAGGCTTCTAGTAGGTGATTAGCTAGCAAAGCCATATATCCTGCATTGGCATTTATTATTAAATATGGGTGTGATGTTATTTTCATTTCTACTTGTTGATTGTTAAACAGTGATTCAGGATAGGAACAAATCAAAAGGACAAATATGTCCCATTTATATAAATCCAAAATTCTAAACTTAGTGCTTAAATGACAACAAATATACTATAAACAGAGTAATTGCTTACTGTAAAGTCTTCCAAAATTCACATTTTCACTTGACAGCCTGCAGTGTATACTTCACTGTACAAAGTTCATATCCTATGTTACTATATAAATAATCAAACTCAGTAATAAAATTCCATATAAAACATAACATGTATTAAAATAATTAAAAGCATGCACAAATAAACTGGCAGACAAGTAAAACCCAAATGCTCAATTCAAGAAATTTATTTTCTTTAGTCTAATAATAACAATATTATAAAATAAGAGGCACAAACCAGCAACAAATGCATATGTTAAAACATTTTTAAAGAGAGAGAGGAAAACAATAGGGGAGTGTGGAGTTTTTCATTTTTTTAAGAAAGTAGTGAGAATTTTATTACATATATATGTGGGGGTTTTTAATAGGAAAAACAAGGAAGAGAAGGACACAGAAGGAAGCAAAGGACCAGAGGTAAGTGACAGCGTTCAAACCAATCAGGTGATGCAGCAAGGTGAGCTGTCAGAAAGAAACTGGGGAAGTGGGCTGGAGGCTCCCTTCTTGTCCAAGGCCCTGGAAGGGGGGGGGGGGGCTCCCGCCCACTCCATGGCATTTAGTTTTGCAAGTTTCTCTCCCATCCAGGCCTTGCATTGCGCAGTGACACTCACATGTGTGATGCACAGGGACCACAAAGAAGAACCTAACATCCCTTTGAAAGTTGAGCAATGGCCCAAGTTCCCCACCTGCCCCAGGGGTGCACTCCACAATCTAAGAAGCACCCCAGACAGGGCCCTGTTGCTCTGGCTCACATGCTGCATATCTAACTGTGATGTTCCTACACTGTGATCAAGGGCAAGCCCACATAAAACTGCACTATGACAATATTTATGCAACTAAAGGCATGATGGCCAAGGCCAGGTCCAATTTGTCAAGAAGTAGTGCCATTTGTAGCAGGTTTCTGAGTAGCCGTCTTGATTTTCTTGATGAGAGTATAACTGATTCAGTTAGCACTACTTTGGATCCCATTCACAGGGCAAACAGGATTTGAACCACAGATGGCACAACTCTGAAATAAAGCTATAAACTGAGTCACTACTGGATTTACAGAGCATACAGTTACAATTAAAATGTGACCACAGCAAACAAATAAGATAAAAAGTAGATAGCAAAGTAAAGCTTATTAACACTGATCTTGCTCCCCTTTTTATTCATAAAATGTGGAAATCTCTAACTATAGCAGGACCAACGCTACAGAACTAAATATCACACAACCTGCCAAATATGGCAACATTTGCTTCCAACTTTTCGCCTCAGAAAGTTAAATACAAATGAAAGGCGTTGGTGAGCAGTTGTTTGTGGTTTAGCCATGTTTGATAATATTCTACATCTACAGTTAGTCATTCAATACAATCACTTGGAGATACAAAACTTTATGGCCTGTATTTTCTAAAATACTCTGTTGTTTTTGTGCTTAACAGATTACAAAAAAACAAAACAAAACAAAAAACATAGACCACTGAAGATGGTACCCATTTCTTGGGAGGTTTGGAAAAACTTTCCAATTCCCTTGAGCAAGAATCCATATCAAGGTACCTAGGACTCTCCAGCCTTGCTTAGTTGGTTTTCTTAAACCTTCCTACCGTTAGTGGGTTTCTTAAACCTTCTTACCATTTTTAACAACTAGGACAACTAAGGCAATACTTTTCATAAAAATTTCTATGAAATGGCACTGAATACTCAAAAGCACTCCTACAATGTTAGGCCTAATTTATTATTAAGGGTACATTTTTATTATTAAAGTACCTACTGAAAAACTGCAATAAATATTAAATAACTGACAAAGCATGAGGCAAAGTGGGTATTAATTTTTAGTGGCACAAGCAGGCAGATTTATGTTTCGGTTATGCTACCAAAAATGTATTAGCTAGTCAGGACTTTTAAAAGTCTGTCTGTCTGACTGGCTATCACTGGGATGATATCTAGATATTCCATTTTGCTTGGGATAGTATACATGTGCTTGTACTTGAATCACAAATCCATTCCTGTTCCAAAGATCTTATAATCTTAGTGCATGACAAGAGGCAACAGGTGGCTACAAACAAATGGACAAAAGAATCTGTCAAAGCAATTGCAAGTAATCTTTTGAAAGGAAGCTGTGTTTTGTTTCCATTCTTAATACTGAGACAGGTTTTCTGTTGGGACAACCAATTCAAATCTAGCAAAGGTCTGCAGAAATCAAACCATGTCTTTTAAAAATTTATCTTGTCATCTGGCTTGCACTGGAGATATTTAGAACAAGTATACAAATTTCTTACCACTCCAAAACAAATTCCCTGAGGTGCTAAAGAAATCTTTTGTAAACCACACTCCACAATGGATTTTAATCTTGAACTGACATTTTATCACACTGAATCAACTAATAAGGTTGCAATGAAGCAAGTCTTGCTATGTTTAAATATAACGAACCCAAGTTGGAGTTTCTATGGAGACTGCCTTTCTTTAAATCATTTCTACAACGGTAAATCTATTCAGTGCAACAATTAGCCTAACATTTAAACTTTGCTCACTCTCTTCATTTAGAACAAAATCTGTTTTTAAACATGACAGATGCTACCCAAAGATAACTAGAAGCCAATACCTAGCAATGGCAGGACTTTGACTAGGCCATTTATATCCGCTACTAATATCCTTTAAATTATTTGGCCTGCTTCCAAAGAACTCTGTCAGATGTGGCCAAGTAGTTAAGCAAAACCAAAAGCCTTTGACTTTCAGTGAACACTATATTACAAATACTTTTGCTTTCAAAAAGCAATATGCTATGCGATGTGAGGAGGGGGTTACCTAATATACAGAATTTGAAGGCCCTATTGGACACATGCAACTAGTACCTTTCTTTGCATCCTTGCCTTTGGTTTTACAAGGTGAATACTGCTTACTTTCCAATCTGATTGTGAATTTAGTCCTGTTTAGATTAGACCAGTACATGTCCATGTCATAGCTGCATGCAGTCTCCATGCCACATATTAAAACCTGCCAGGTATGTGACAAACCTCATAATTTTATACTCCTGGGTTTACACAAAAACAGGAGTGGATCAAGTCATTGGTGAGTCTTTTTGAGTATGCTTGACTTGCTGGTTAAGAACTTTAGCAGTAATGCCGTTATCTTCTTGGGAGCCCATTCTATTCTATCCCTGACATATTATAAAGAAAAAACTTGATCCAGAGTAAATCAATCAGTAGGACCTGCATCTTATTGAAATAGCTGGGGACAAGATAGTAACAGAAATTCTATCAACTACAGCAAGCAGCTACAACTTATTTTCCTGGGACTGTTGTCAAAATGTTAGCTACAGGTTTTCCCTGCCCTGTGTGTACTAATCATGTGCCACTTCATATCATAATTATCTGCACCATGTGCCATGGTTTGCCACCCATCATTTTATCTAGAATCACGGCAACTCAGGCACAGAAATCATGCAAACCTGTCCAATGCCCTCACACAAGTGTGTGGATTATTCCATACAAGACGACTGGTGGAGGAATACTTCTGTCCTAGAAGTTTAAAAATTTTGAATTTCATCTCAAGCATTCATGGGTCTAAAGAGCAGAGGCAGTATCATCACAAAATACCACTGTAGCACTGGGTTTGTTGCTACAGAATGCAACAGCTGCTTAGCTCACAACAACAGAACAACCAAATACAATAGCAAAGGGAAGCAACAAAGCTGAAACTTGGCCAGCGGGAAAGTATCATCATCATGGTATCAGATTTGACCGTTTATTTAAAAAGTGCATACCATATGTCAGCATGTTAGCATTTAGGTCAGTAGAACAACTCATGGTAATATGGTATGCTGCCTGTGAGTGCGCGCGCACACACACACACACACACACAGTCTAACCAGCTTAACATATTTTAGCCTGATTGTGTGTGCGTGTGTGAATATCACCAATGAGAGGAAAATGGTTTATATCCACTTATCGCTTTTCTAACTGCTCTAGTATTGCTTTGTACAACACAGTCAACATGTTTTAGATGATGTACATTTTTTAAAATTTTTGTTGTGAACTTTTGTTTTGCTTGTTACTAGGGGCTTGACCAGGCCAATTCATTTCTGCCACACATTTTTCCTTCTTCCCCACCCCAAACACACTGAGTGCAGTCAAACCATTTTGTTATTTTTAATATTTCCTCCCTCTCTTTTATTCTGGAAGCTAACATAGGCCCCCCAAGTATATAGAAACCATTACATTACTTCTGGATAGCCTATTACACTTCTAAAATAGAAAGTATGAGACCACATCAGTTTGGTAATAGAAGTACAGAATAAAATAATTATAAATGAGTATGATAATTGATATAAGTATGTTATTGGTCATATTGTGTTTATTTTCACCTGCTTCTTATTTATATGGTCGTATTTATAATTTTACTATGCTTTATGATTTCTTTCTTATTGTTATTTATTTTTATCTGTATTTTAAATATATTCGTATTGCGCACAGTGAGCCATCCAGAGATCCTTTGGCTATGGGACGGTATACAAATGTGATGAATGAATGAATGAATGAATGAATGAATGGGGGAAGTCTTGCTGTAGCATCTGCCTATAAACCTTTATTATGACTCCTCTTTCTAGGGACAATCAAGTCTCTGCCACACTCTCCCCTCCACCAGGAATACTGTATATATGCAAACGAATGTAGGAGAGGTGGCAGAATGAACTCTTAAGTTTGCAAGATCATTGGATATGAAAATCAGAATCTCAAGGGAAATAGGGAAAACCTGCACAGTTCCTCTAACACTCATTTCCAAAAGTAGTCCTGCACACTAGTGAAGTTACCAGAAATTCATGTGATAAGAGAGAGAATATATCTTTTGGTATGTAAAAATATTTATATTTATGAGGTCACCATTAATTTATTTGTCCTTACATTTTCACATCTTGTCTTTTCAATGGCATGTTTTATTTGCCTTCATGCCAATATTACATTTTCAAGCTTACAGAGACAACATGGTTAGAAAAGGAGCCTTCCCCATTTTAATCTCACCTGTTCTGAATCTCAGAAGCAAAATTATTAGTGCAGATTTTGACTCATTCAAGACCAAAGGAAAATGGTGCATACAGGACAGAAAAATTCCATTCCATTTACAATTTTAGCAGGATGCAGCCTAATGTGCAAACAAATAAAGGGCATTATGATGGCTTATCTGATGTTTAACCTCAATTGTTGCTGTCAGACAACTCAGCTCAAATAAAGCAAGCATGCTCAAAATAGAACTGTGGGACTTCCATGAGCGAGACAGCTATTCATAAATCAAGATGGCCTAGCACAATATGATTCCACACTTATAGCTCAAACATATATTCATTATTTTATTTAGAAGATTTCCATATCACCTAATAACCCATGTTTTCTAGACAGCGTATAAATGTTAGCCCTTCCTAAGGTATAAACTAGGCAGGAGTGGGCACAAGATACATTTTCAGATGTTTTGAACCAACTCCGAAACGCTCCAGCCGACTGTTATAATAGCCCAAGAAGAGCTACAACTTAAGAGCAGCTTGGTGTTCATGGAGCAGGAGAATGTACTACATCTCAATCTGCAATTGATACTCTTTATGGGGGAACTTGGAGTTTGTAAGGACCTTACCAAGAATCTACTTACAAGAACCTTACCAAGAAGCTGCTAAACTAAGAATTGCTCAGCTTTAGAAAGCCATGAAAGTACACTGGTCTTGGGATTTTGCAATTATGCTGAAATAGACAAAGCAACTGTTGGCAGTAAGATGTACCAGAACTGCTTCTTTCCTACAGAGAAATATGGCATCAAAAGCAAATATTTCTAAAGACTTATGTCATTTTTACAAACCTTTTTATTAACTTATACTTGCTTCACAAGTGACCATATTCATGTGTTATGTTTGGAACTGGTGAAGGGATACACTGAAGGGGCAAACGTATAACAGAGTGCAAGCAAAGGGCAGAATCCAATGGAGTATTTATGCCCCTGCTGATTTCCTTGTGCAGCACTGATTTTGTTGTGCAAGCACTCTGACTCACCAATTCTGTTGCATAAGGGAGGCCTCCTGCTCGCACAAAAAGGATTTAGCACTTCCCAAGGGAAACTTTAAAAGAAAAGGAACATCCATCAACTGGGACAGGTTGGCAAACTCTGGGGTTGTGGTGGACAGCTTAATGAAAATGTCAACCTAGTGTGCAGCTGCTGTGAAAAAGGTAAACACCCTGTTAGGCATAATTAGGAAAGGAACTGAAAATAAAACTAATAATGCCAAAGAGCTATGGTGCACCAAGCTTAGAATACTGTGCATGGTTCCAGTTGCCACATCTGGGAAAAAAATATTGTAGAGTTTGAAAAAGTGCAGGAAAAGGCTACTGCAATGATCAAGGGATTGCAGGAGCTTCACGATGGGAAAAGTGTCAACAGATGAGATTGTTTAGCGTAGGAAAATAAGAGGAGACATGGTAGAAGTATGCAGAATTATACATACTATCTCATAATATTAGAACCCAGGGTTATCCCATGAAGATGATTGGTGGGAGAATAAGGCCAAAGAAATGGAAGTATTTTTTCACATAGTACATAGTTAAATTAGCAAATTCACTTCCACAAGAGGTAGCAACAGCCACCAATTTGGACAGTTTTAAAAGGAAAAGTTTATCAATGTCTATTAGTCCTGATGGGCCTAGACTACCTCCAGTAGCAGCTGCAGTGTGCCTGTGTAGACCAGATGCTGAGGGACATGAACAGAAACATACTGTTGCAGTCAAATTCTGCTCATGGGATTCTGTAGGCAGCTGCTAAGCAATACTGGACCAGGCAGGTCCATTATAGCTTTCATGATCTTAAGCTCAGCTCATCTGCCACTTTCCAGATATGCATGAAAACACTTGTTTCAAATTGTCCTGGATCCAATAAACCATTCTGCAAACAACAGACATCCCTTGGGGTAGTTATGGGTGGGATAAAAGAAAAGGTCTATTCGACTAAGGGATTTATCCTTCCCCTATAACCGGTTCCCAGGACTGCTTACACAGATTATCTTTATTTCATCTTTGCTCATTATTTCTTCTTCTTTCTGTATGCCATTCATTAGTTAAAAGCTACTTTATCCTGATGTTCTACCTGGAAAACATTTTAATAATGCCTTTGGACAAAAATGCCTTCAGATCCTCAAAGAGAAAATGCTTCAGTACACTGGGGAACTTGGGTTTGTGTGTCATCATTTGCTTCATTTGTATTTGAAGGAAAGAACCAGACCTCCATTTTAATCCTGGTCAAGAAGAAAGTTGCTGCTAAGGACTCCAGAAGGCTTGTGGGACCTATGGGCAGGGTGATGTTGTTGATACTCCTGAAGTCGTGTCTGACCCTTCGCAACCCCATGGACAACATTCCTCCAGGCCTTCCTGTCCTCCACCATCCCCTGGAGTCCACTTAAGCTCACACCAACTGCCTCAGTGACTCCATCCAGCCACCTCATCCTCTGCCGCCCCCTTCTTCTTTTGCCATCTATTGTTCCCAGCATTAGGCTCTTCTCCAGGGAGTCCTTCCTTCTCATTAGGTGGACAAAGTATTTGGGTTTCATCTTCAGTATCTGGCCTTCTAAAGAGCAGTCAGGGTTGATCTCCTCTAGGACTGACCAGTTTGATCACCTTGCTGTCCAAGGGACTCACAGAAGTCTCCTCCAGCACCACAATTCAAAGGCCTCTATCCTTTGGCGCTCAGCCTTATGGTCCAGCTTTCACAGCCATACATTGCAACTGGGAAAACCATAGCCTTGACTATACACACTTTTGTTGGCAGGGTGATGGCTCTGCTTTTTAGCATGCTGTCTAGATTTGCCATAGCTTTCCTCCCTAGAAGCAAGCGTCTTTTAATTTCTTGGCTGCAATTTCTGCCATGAGAGTGGTATCATCTGCATATCTGAGGTTGTTGATATTTCTCCCAGCAATCTTAATTCCAACTGGTGATTCATCTAGCCCCACCTCTCTCGTGATGTGCTCTGCATATAAGTTAAATAGGCAGAGCAACAGTATACAGTCTTGCCGAACTCCTTCCTCAATTTTGAACCAATCAGTGGTTCCATGTCCAGTTCTCACTGTTGCTTCTCAACCCGCATATAGGTTTCTCAAGAGACAAATAAGATGGTCTGGTACTCCCATCTCTTTAAGAACTTGCCACAATTTGTTGTGATCCACACAATCAAGGCTTTAGCATAGTCAATGAAGCAGAAGTAGATGTTTTTCTGGAACTCCCTAGCTTTCTCCATGATCCAGTGTACATTGGCAATTTGATCTCTAGTTCCTTTCCCTCTTTGAAACCCTGCCTGTACTTCTGGTAGTTCTTGGTCCACATATTGCTGGAGCCTAGCTTGTAGGATTTCAAGCATAACTTTGCTAGCATGTGAAATGAGTGCAATGGTGCAGTAGTTTGAACATTCTTGGCATTGCCCTTCTTTGGGATCAGACTATAAACTGATCTTTTCCAATCCTGTGGCCACTGTTGAGTTTTCCAAGTTTGCTGGCATATTGAGTGTAGCACTTTTACTGCATCATCTTTTAAGATTTTGAATAGCTTAGGTGGAATACTGTCGCCTCCACTAGCTTTGTTGTTGCTCAGACTTCCTAAGGCCCATTTGACTTCACATTCCAGGATGTCTGGCTCGAGGTCAGTGACTACCCCACTGTGGTTATCAGGGACGTTAAGCTCTTTCTTGTATAGTTCTTCTGTGTAATCTTGCCACCTCTTCTTAATCTCTTCTGCCTGTTAGGTCCCTGCCATTTTGGTCCTTTAAAATGCCCATCTTTGCATGAAACGTTCCCTTCATATCTCCAATTTTCTTGAAGAGATCTCTGGTCCTCCCTATTCTATTGTTTTCTTCTATTTCTTTGCACTGTTCATTTAAGAAGGCATTCTTATCTCTTCCAGCTATTCCCTGGAATTCTGCATTCAGTTGGGTGTATCTTTCTCTTTCTCCCTTCCTTTTTGCTTCCCTTCTTTCCTCAGCTATTTGTAAAGCTTCCTCAGACAGCCATTTTGCATTCTTGCATTTCTTTTTCTTTGGGATGGTTTTAGTTGCTACCTCTTGTACAATGTTGTGAACCTCCGTCCATAGTTCTTCAGGCACTCTGTCTATCAGATCTAATCCCTTAAATCTATTTGTCACCTCTACTGTATATTCATCAGGAATATGATTTAGGTCATACCTGAGTGGCCTAGTGCTTTTCCCTACTTTCTTCAATTTAAGCCTAGATTTTGCAACAAGAAGCTCATGATCTGAGCCACAGTCAGCTCCTGGTCTAGTTTTTACTGACTGTATAGAGCTTCTCCATCTAAGGCTGCAGAGCACATAGTCAATCTGATTTCTGTGTTGACCGTCTGGTGATGTCCATATGTAGAGTCATCTCTTGGGTTGTTGGAAAAGAGTGTTTGCTATGACCATCGTATTCTCTTGACAAAATTCTACCAGCCTGTGCCCTGCTTCATTTTGTATTCCAAGGCCAAACTTGCTTGTTATTCCGGTTATCTTTGGCTTCCTACTTTAGCATTCCAGTCCCCCATGATAAGGACATCCTTTTTTGGTGTTAATTCTAGAAGGTGTTGTAGGCCTTCATAGAACCAGTCAACTTCAGTCTCTTTGGCATCAGTGGTTGGGAAACAGACTTGGACTACTGTGATGTTGAATGGTTTGCCTTGGATTCGAACTGAGATCATTCTGTCATTTTGGAGATTGTATCCCAGTACTGCTTTTCCTACTCTTTCATTGACTATGAAAGCTACTCCATTTCTTCTGAGGGATTCTTGCCCGCAGTAGTATACCTGATGGTCATCTGAATTAAATTCACTCATTCCTGTCCATTTTAGTTCACTGATTCCTAAGGTGTCAATGTTCAGTCTTGTCATCTCTTGTTTGACCACATCCAGCTTGCCTTGACTCATGGATCTTACACTCCAGGTTCCTATGGAGTATAGCTCTTTGCAGCATTGGATTCTCCTTTCACCACCAGATACATCTGCAACTGAGTGTCTTTTCGGCTTTGACCCAGTCGCTTCATTCTTTCTGGCACTACTAGTACTAGCCCTTCGCTCTTCCCCAGTGGCATATTGGACACCTTCCATCCTGAGAGGCTCATCTTCCGGTGTCATATCTTTTTGCCTTTTGGTACTGTCCATGGGGTTTCCATGGCAAAGATACTGGAGTGGGTTGCCATTTCCTTCTCCAGTGGATCACGTTTTGTCAGAGCTCTCTGCTATGTCCTGTCTGTCTTGGGTGGCCCTGCACGGCATAGCTCATAGCATCACTGAGCTACGCAAGCCCCTTTGCCACGACAAGGCAGTGATCCATGAAGGAGATGGGCAGGGTACAGATGGCCTTTGTGGATAACCCATCACCTCCACCTCAAGTTGGGAAACACCAGCTTGCATGAATCAGGAAGGCAATTCTCCATACCCAGAAAGGTATGGGCTAGTTACGCCCATCCCTTGCTCTGGGTACCTTGCCCAAACAGACATCCAGCTGGAGGGCTGTAGAAACCTGATTTGCTTACTCATCACTTATCTCTTCCTCCACACTTAGTGGAGGGTAACTGCTTACTCAGCTCTCATTTGTCCATGTCTGCAAACTTCCTGAAGCCAAGAGAAAAGATTTGCTCTTCCTCAGGAAGCAAAGACTCAATTACTGAAACTAATCTATCCAGCCATTTTAACAGGTATGACAATGAGCATGCTGATCAATATATAAAAGGTCATTTATGCTTGTTATACACGATTGTATTTTTCCCTCTGGTTTTGTCATTTTGCCTGAATTTGTCATAACCCTTTGCCAGAATCAATTGTTAATAAACATTTGAAAATATGCATCCATTTTCCTTTAGACTCTTGAAGTATCACTAATTAGCGATACTAATGGCATCAGTGTGTACAAACAGACAACATAATAAATAATGTGGTCTAGCATCATTCCTATGGCTGCATCATCCAGCAAATATGTTAAAATGAATTAGCTTTGGTTACCAGTTAATACAATCATGTGCAGGTATTTTCTCATTCTTGTAACATTGAAAGAAGACACATTCTACTGTCTCACATAACTAATGGCTTCTTTCCCTTGCAGATATTTATCACCTACAGAAAACCACAATGTCCATCCACACCTTTTCTTTTGTCCCCTCTGTGCATTCCGCCCACACAGAGTTTATCACTATTAACATCTACCAGATTTTCCCATTCAAATTAAAACGAATAGGAAAGAAGAGGCGCAGTGTGCAGCTAGGTGACCCCTGTAACCATAGTGTCCTACACTTCAGTGTTCCTTCAGTTCACTACAGAAAAGAACTTGGGGCTGAAATACCAGCCCCAGCCTAAAACATGGATATTTACTGGGAGAGACAGAAAGATGACAACACCTTCCATTTAGAATTCTTTTGCATGTGTTCACACAATCGCTTAAACAATAGTTGCACAACAGTTTTTGATCAAAAGAGCTGCTTACTGGAAGCACCCCAAAGAGGAGTGTGAATGCATGGAGAGGAAACTGAACATGAGCACAATATGTGAGACTGTAGAACACTTACTACTTCCCTGACTTGGAAGTTAAGGCCAGATGCTTTCCGTGTCTTATGCAGCATGAATACATTTGCAACTATCTTAACCTTCATCATAAACAGAAGATATTTTGATCCTAGAATTTTCTTGTTTTCAAAAAAGGGAAATCCACGGAATTGCATCAACCATGTATCAGGGAAGCATTGCAACTTTTTCTTCCCTCAACAAAAAAATGCTTCCCTTCCCCTAACCCTACCCCTTCCCCAGTTTTCTTGCAGCTAAAGCAGCATCCACAAATCTCTCAGTCCCTGGATGAGTAAGAAAAACCAGCCATACAGCAGGAGGTTGCTTCCAAGGGTGAAAATTCTATAAACTGTTCCATCCCCAACCAGCCAGCTTATGGTACTCAACAAATAAGCCAGTTTGCACTTTATATTTTGCAGGGGTTAAGGAGTGGCCAAGCCTGGTTACAATTTTCTGGTTTGTCAGGGGAGAAACAAGCAAGGGTTCCTAGAACAGTGAAGTGGAACTAACCAATCCATATGTACCAGCACAACGTCTCACTCTCATCACATACAAACCAGGCCAACTCAATGGAAAATGATGAAGTCTGGATAAATCAGATTGATTTTATATCAACATTTAGAATATCCACACTTAATAATGATGTAATTCAATGCCTATCCTAGTTCAACCATACAGGAACTCCTATGTCTGTATCATAAGCAAACAATATTGTATGTCCTGCAGAATCCAAATAATGAGTCACATGTATTCAGTAAAGGATTATCTTTCAACTCCTATATCCATCATATCTCAAACTAACTTACCTCAGAGGGTTCTCATGAGGATGAAAAAAAGGCAGGCTATAAATATAATACTTTTAAAAATAACTATATAGAATTACTCTGAAATTAACACAATACCTGAGCAAACCTTAAGTCAACAACCTGGTGTCTTCCTGGTGTTTTGGACTAGAGCTTCCATCATTCTCATCCACTCACTGTACTGGAAAGATTTTCTGGAAGTTGAGGTCCAAAACATCTGGAGAACAACTGGTTCAAGAAGATGACAGAGATCATCACATGGTCTTCCCATTGACCCATGGAGGTTCTAAATAGTTTTTTGTTTTCACTTCCTTTTCTCTCAACAGCTGTTAAAAAGTAACCTTCCAAGCGAAAGCAAAACCATTAGAGATCTTTATTCATGAAAAGCATGTGACATGATTTATACCTCCCTCACAGTGAGTGTCCCATCTTTTTGTGTTTTGCCCCAATTATCTTTAGATTCCTGTACATTTTGTGTTTTCCTCAAGACTCTAGTTGCTTGGGAAACTTCAAAAGTGTGTCCTGTCTCATTTTCAAACAAAGGCAAGAGACCAATTTTGACAGGGACAAATGGTTCTATACATTCTGTCAAAAAACAAACAAACAAACAAAAAACCCACTCCACAAACAACCACACCATTTTGCCCTATTAACGGCAATGTCCAGTGTGTGGGTGGCAGGCAGGACAGTCAAAGCACCAAGACCAAGGTGGAGGCTTGCACCAGGCCTAGAGGGCCAGAGGCAAGAGGCACATCTTTGAACAGCCCGAGGTCAAGAGCCAGCAAGGCAAAGGGGTTCGGACAAACACACAGCTCAAGAGCACAGTCAAAAGGTCAGGGACTGGAAAGACAGTCACATTCAGGAGCAAGGCAAGGTAAGGGAGGAAGGGAGCAGGTACCTGATAAGGCAGGGTGAGGCTGGACACAAATATGGAAGCAAGAACAAGCCAGAGCTGGGCAGGACTCAGGTGCATAGGAGGGAGGGAGGGCAGGCGGGAACCAGGATTCAGGTGAGGCAATGCCGAGAGCAGAGCATGAGGTAGCCACCAGGACAGCTTGTGTTGCTGAGGCAAGACGCAGCAGTGCAGCGAAGCCCTTTATGCCGCTCTTCAGGGTTTCCCACTGCACTGCAGATTTGCCACTCAGTTGCTCTCTACAAGCACCCACAAGGGTGTTCCTGGTTCTGCAAGGCAAATCGGGCTCCGATTCTGACACTGACCCAATTTTAAAAGGGAGCCTGAGTTTTGTTAGCTAGCAGTCAAAACTCCTCTCCTCAAGAATAGTGGAAGATGCCTTTTTCCACACAGCTAGAGTCTCTGGGCAAAGTGCATAATGTATAGGACCCTAAGGACAGTCATGGCAAAAGAGAAAGGGATGAGGATCTCATTGTTCGTGCTCATGGCAGGGAACACCCAGCTGACGGTAGGCACACCAAAGTGCCACTAAGGCATTTGTTAGGCATCCAGAACTGGCACTGGCCCAGGTAAGCTTGGCAACAGCAGAAAGAGCTTGCCATTTCCCAGCTGGGAAAATCTGGGTTCAGAAAACACACCAAACCATCCTCAGTGAAAAGAACTCCTAGAACAACCCAGAGGTTGTCAGGTTAGCTTGTTGCCCATGAACAAGCCACCTTGCGAGAACCAAGCCATGTTCGTATGACACTACAGCGCACCATGAATTCTAAACTACACGTGGTTTTTGTGTCATGCAAACCCAGTCATAATGTAGGCTCAGCATGCCACATTTTTCTGAGTGGTCTACACCCTTAAAGAGCTCCTCATATTTAACATTTTTATAGCAAGAAAACATGTGATGCTTCTGAATGCAGAGCAAGTTTTTTTTTAAACTAATTTATTACTTGCCTTTCAGTTTGAATACAACGTACATCAGATTGTGTCTGATTAGCGTTTACCAGAGCTAAGCAGGGCTATGAGGTACAGAACATTTTGGAGGACAGTCCTCATGGGTCACTCTAAGTCAGAGACAACTTGGCGGCACATAACATCGAATTAGTGGAAAGAAGAGTCATTTACTATCTTGATGAAATCTTTTCTACAAGTTGTCTTTTAATTGGACTAGCTAGCATTTAAATACATTGACAAATTACAGTGGTATATCGGCTCATGAACGCCTCAGTTCACAACCAAATTGGGTCATGAACAGAAATTTCAGGAAAAAATTGCCTCAGGTTGCAAACTCCGCATCAGGTGATGACCATGATTGCGCCCATCTTCCCTGCACGAGCACGATCACGGCCATCTCCCCCCCCCCAGCACAATTGCTATCACGCAATTATGGTTTGGACTCTCCCCCAAACAAGAACCTCCCTGCCCCCGCACCGAGGCTAGTGTTCTCTACTGTACTGCACTTTGTTACTTTGTTGTTCTTTCTTTCTTTGTTTCAAGGTTTCGTGATTAAAAAAATGGTTACAGAACAGATTAACTTTATTTACACTGAACCTTATAGGGGAATTTGACTTGGATAGTGACCAATTTGGGTTGTGACCAAAACTGTGGAACAGATTAAATTCGTGAGCTGAGGTACCACTGTACTGAGATATCAGGCTTCTTTGGGTTAGAAGAAAAACATACCAAACTGGTATCAGTTTTGTATTTTGACCAACATGATATTAAAGAGCACACAACAAAGTCTTCAGACATTAAGTTACTAGCATTCAGAATACTAACTGCAATTATTTTGTTGGGTGACAAGTCCAGTGACAGCGAGCTCCTTTGAAATGGACCTGCCAATTTATCTCTAACTTAAGGTAAGGACATGTTTCTAAACAGTAGGAGCTACAGGTTCTTGTTCACTGTATATTGTGAATTATCCTTGAGCTAACATTAAGAACAACCAAGTCAATTTTATGAATTACTACTTGCTTTGTGCTTTCTGCCATAAATTCTTAAACAAAATTAATATCTTGCTTATGCACTACTATATGTCGAAAGGCAGCTGCAGCAATTCTGAAGGAACAATTTTAAATTTAACACAGTCCAGCTTCCAAGACAATCTGGTATACCTAAATAATGTCTGTGTATGTGCGCGCGTGCACACACACACACACACACACATACATATTCATTCTTCCTAAATCCAGATTATTTCTGCTTGATGTCAAACTTTATAGGAAGTTAAACCTCTAAGTGTCTGCACATTTCACTATACATTAACTTTCAACGTATGCAGTCAAACAGTCCACAGAATGAGAGAAAGCGAGCAAGTAAGGCGGGGGGCGGGGGGGACACACCAATAAGAATGTTAGGTGAGCTTTTGTGAGTCTCTGTGAATGTACATCCTGTTTGTATGCTACCTTGTTAGGCTTCTGTCTCTTGTTCTCTGACTTTTCCCTCTCTTGTTCCTTTTTCTTCTTCTTGTATTTCTTTCTCCTGGATCCTCTCTTTTTTTCTTTTCCTTTCCTTTCTTCTTTCTGTATCCCTAAGTGTCCGTCCATCCTACCACAGGTTTCTCTTTCTCTGGTTCCCTTCTCCCTTACTGCTCTATAGCTCCTTTACTCCTTCCTTCTTCCTCTTGGGTCTCTTCTCCTCAGCCCTCATTTCTTCTGGCTCTTCTCTATTCTTTTCTTACTCTCTTCTGTTCTTTTTATCACAAGGCAACTAGCAGAACAATTTCTCCATGGGATGAAAAAAAAAGCCCGGCCTTGTTAAGGAGGAGGCACAAAGTCCAGCGGGATAACAGGATCCTTAAAAGGGGAGCGTGTCCCAACCGTTCTAATTTCTTTTGAGTAGGGAAGCTTTTTCAATTCCTATAGAAGCCTTGCATCAGGCATCAATTCAAAGGGGGACTACAGCCAAGAAATTTAAAGAAGACTGAGACTGGGAAGGGCAGCAATGGAGGAACTGGAAAAGATCATCAAGTGTAAAGACATTTCCCTGGAGACCAAGGCCAAGATCTTCCACATGGTTGTACTCCTGACCACTATGCATAGGTGTGAAAGCTGAACAGTGAAGAACAGTGATAGGAAGAAAAATGATGTACCTGAAACGTCATGC
Source organism: Varanus komodoensis (assembly GCF_004798865.1). NCBI lineage: Eukaryota > Metazoa > Chordata > Lepidosauria > Squamata > Varanidae > Varanus > Varanus komodoensis. The sequence continues at coordinate 10,212,594 of NW_025336346.1, forward strand.
TGGACGACAGCTTTGGAAATATCCTCGACTAAAAGAAAGACAAAAAGGTGGCCCTGGATCAATCCAGAATTTTACTGAGAAGCCAAAATGACATAACTGAGGCTGCCATGCTCTGGGCACATCATGAGAAGCTAAGACTCAATGGAGAAGACAATCATGCTAGTGAAAGTCGAAGGCAGAAGAAAAAAAGGAAGACCACTTGTGAGAGAGATTGACTCCATAAAGGATCGCTCTATTTGCTTGTATAGGGAACAAAAGAACCATCTGCCAGTCACTGGGACCAGGAGTGGCAAAGTTTATCCCTGCTTTTTGCCAGTACAAACTGCTGCATTCATTGCACAGGAGGAAAACAGTTCAGAAACCACTTAAGAAGCCTGGTCTTGAAAATGCTGAACAAGTCCCTGTAGCAAAGGACAGGAAAAAATATGTGGGGTTCTGTTTCTTTTCCCTCAGGTCTTCATATATCTAGTCAGGAAGTCCAACAATCATCTAACTATCATTTTTCTAGCTGCAAACCCAATGAGCAACATAATTCATTCAGAACAGAAGCAAAAGATCCATTTCTTGTAGCTGTACCAGAGAAGGGGAGGAGGAAACTCAAAGTCGAGTCTTGTTTGATAATGTTTATAATGCTAAAAACTAAGTTAAGAGTTACATAGAAACAGAGTCAGAAGGGGCCTCCTGAGCCAAGTAGTCTGACCCCCAGCTCCAACTGGCTCTACTCATGACATGCCTACCATGTGTATGTCCAGCCTATCCTTGAATACCCTCACTGATGAGGCTTCAACCACCTCCCATGGAAGAGGTGGTATCACTGCCACTGTCTATGAAAGATCCTCTGCTGGCATCACCTTTACCACCTTCAACGTTTACATTTGAATTAAGCCAGTTCAGGCCTAAAAAGTCACCCAAGTTACTTGAAAACGTAAGTAAATGCCTCCAATCTCCTTCTCATGGCTGCAACAAAGACCAGTGGCATTATCCTGTGATCACATCCAAAAACAGTCATTATCTTGAAGTCTCAGTTGTATGATGAATAGGATTAGGATAGCATTCTATTACATGAAACCCCAAGCAGCTCATACTGATCCTGTTTCTCATAGCCACGAAATCCATGAAGTTTTCATAATTCATGTATAGTGAAGATGACAAGAAATTTTTCCAGGGCATATACACATGCAGTTTTCCATTTGGAGCCATGTTAGACTTCTAATCTTACAAGAATGCTTAACATAATTCCTGCATCCAACTATTTACGTTTTCCAAAATCATTTTCAATTTGCCTAAACAAATGTTACCTCTGAGACACACCTATATCAACAGACTTGAACTCTGCAGGGACATGTATACACCGTATTTGTTTGTGCTCCTGTTACAAGTGACACCCTTGCATGATTACATCATATGATGGCAGTTAATATAACAAGTTCAAATTTAACCCATGATAAGAAAACTTGTTATCAGAGCGCCTCAACCAAGCAAATTTGCTTAATGATCAACTCAGAACTATGATGAAATAAGAGCAAATAAATAAATAGTAAGGCAGTATTCATAATGCTGACACTTTGATCTAAGTAAGTATTAACCATTTAAGATCTATTTTAAGGTAATGAGACGTTTCTAAGGAAGAAAATAAGACAGGAGTAGTTTAATCAAGTGACTGCTCTATTTTAAGCAGAGCTCTCTTCCAAATGCATCAGAAAGCAAGCCATGGTGTGTGAACACTTAACTCCTACTGAAGTTTATGGTTCGCTTTCCCACTATATCCCATGGGTTGTATTTCACATGGGAGACAGTAATAAAATGACATCATTAGGATCCAATCAACCTGCCGCCTTACTCTGAATTTGTATTACATTCTTTGTTCTACAAAGATTCCTAATCTCTCCCTTTTCAGCATGGAAAAAATGAAATTAATTATACACTGATCACAACAGAATTACTCTTACTGTTGTTTAGTGTTTCGAAACTATCTTTCACTGAAGGAGGTGTATCTGCAGGTTCAGCAGCACTAGAAACTATAACCTATTGTTATCAATAGTTCCATCATTACAAAGTTTGTAATGTTCACATTGTGCAAAAGATAGTAAACAATGTATAAATAATAATACATAAGCTCCTAGAGAATTTGCTAGGTTATGAATTCATATGTTCTATTTGTGTGAGATCCTTTGGCATTCTTATTTCTCTTTTACATTTTTTCTCTTTTCTGTATTCTATTTTTTAAGAAAACAATTTAAAAATAAATAAATATTTATCCCCAGGCCACTCTTGTATCCAGAAGGATAATTTTGTTTCATCAGATTCACATGCCAGTGTTAACATTAAGCCTTGCTGTAACAGCTCAACAAAAAAGTCTGAAATTTTTCTGAATTAAGAGATTCCATAAAGAAATATATGGGCAGACATGGCATCACATTGACACCGAGTATTCAGGCTTCATGCCTCAGGTCTATCTTACTGTTATGTCTGAATGTACAGTATTACCTTTTTATTTGTTTAATTTTAGACTTATTCAGTGAAGCAGCCGAAAGGCCTCTAAGTGGATTACAATCCATAAAACATAACAATAAAATCAGAAACTAATATGCAAAAACAATAACACAAAACCGTGCACAGCTGAGGGTACATTAATTTAAAACTATTCATACCAACATACCAACAAAGGCTTAAAATTATCCAAATAAAATGAATTATTAAAATACTTAGAGAAATAAAATATTCTTGCATGGCGCCAAAAAAGAGTGTAGCAAAGGTGCCAGGCAAACTGCTTTTGGGAGGCTGTTCCACAAGTGGAGCACAACATCCACCTTAACTCCTTGGAAGATGACTCGTTCAGAAGGGCCTCCAAAACAGACCTTAGAGCAGGGGTCTCAAACTCAACTTACCTGGGGGCCGCTGGAAGTAGAGTCTGGGTGAGGCTGGGCCGCATCAAGTATCCCACCACCGTGGTGGTGGTGGGCCGCTCATCCCGCGTCGCTCCCGGAGGCCGGCCTGGGCGCCGCCGGCACTTTGAAGGCCGCAGGGCCCCTCCCCCGTGCCCTGCCCGGCAATTGGCCCGTGGGCCGCAAGTTTGAGACCCCTGCCTTAGAGGGTGGGTAGGTACATGTGGGAACAGGCGGTCCCTCAGGTACCCTAGTCCCAAAGTGTTTAGGGTTTTATATGTTAAAAGAAGCACCCTGAATTGGGTCCGGACCTCAACTGGTAACTAATCAAGATGGTAAAGTATTGATGTCACATGGGCACACAATCCTGCTTGTACCAGCAGCCGTGCCACCCTGTCCTGTACCAGTTGAAGCTTCCAGACTGTCTTCAATGGCAGCCCCACATAGAGTGCATTACAACAGTTCAGCTGAGAGGTTACCAGAGCATGGGTAACTGTGGCTAGGCTCTGCCTTTCCAGCTAGGGCCATGGATGATAAATCAATTGCAGCTGAAAGAAGGTGCTCCTGGCTACTGAATCTACCTGAGACTCAAGTGATAGTTTTGGATCCAGGAGCACCTCCAAGCTATGAACCCTGCCCTTCAGGGGGAGTGTGACCCCATCCAGGACTGGTAGAATGCCCACCCTCTGGGCAAATGGACACAGCACCTCCATCTCATCAGGATTAAGCTTCAATTTACTGGCCTTCATCCAGTCCATTACTGAGGTCAGGCAGTGATTCAGAACAAGAACTGCTTCATCTGGGTTACACGAAAAGGAGATGTAAAGGTGGGTGGCATCAGCATTTTGATGACACCTCAGCCCCCACTCCAAACGACCCCTCCCAGCAGTTTCATGTATATGTTGGACTTACTTTCCACTTCACTTCTGATTGCTCAAGAAAGGCAGCAGTAAATGCTCTTGCCAATGCCCCAGTCTTCCATTCCCCAGGCTGTTTATAACCTATATGGCAGCCTTCCCTGACCTTGTGCCTTCCAGACACATTTGGACTGCAACACCCAGAATTCCCAGACAAAGGCCCTGCCAGATGGGAATACTGAGAGTTGTGGTTCAAATGCTTCTGAAGGCCACCAAGGCAGGGAAGCTGCTGTAAGGGATCAAGTGCCCCACCAAAGAAAATGCTGTTTAGATGACTGAATTTTTTTATTTGACAAACAAGCAAGAAAATGGAGAACAGTAAGAAAGAGTTGGAAACCAGATGTAGAACCTTGGCAAGAACATTGTATAAGCATTGAATTCTATAGTCTTGAAGGCATTTGTAGGAGTCTGCCACATCCTGCCTCTTGGCTTGGCAGTACAGATGACCTGGAGTTCCCCAAGTGAACGATCACAGAGAAGGAGCCTTTATCAAGGGACCATACAGCAGGTCTATTTTCCATCTTATTATTCATTAGTAGCAATCAAGGGTTACCAACTGCAAGCACAATAATTAGGAAACCACAATAGTCTCAAAGTTGTAATTACTGTTTTCAATCAATTATCCCCAGAAAGGAATTCACAAAAGTAGCAAGTATCCCCAACAAGGAATTCCTAGCAGGGAATCCAAGCAAGGAATGTAAGGAAATGCAGATTTGTCATTTAAATACATACATATTTCAATCCAAAAAGAAACAAATAAGCAAAAACAACAAAGTTAGTGTCAGATATGCTTAGGAGAAAAGAACTTAAATTCTGTTCAAATAGCTAGGCGATTGTCAGCATAACATGAAAACTCAATGGGCTGCTAAAATTTTATTAGTATGCCAAGAGTTTTTAGTACTTTTTTCCCTTAAATGAAAGCAATGTAGGAGCTGTTATTATTTTCAAAATGCAATAGAAGCTCCTAAGGAAGCAGCCTAATGGCTGCTAGACACTGTCCTGAAACCATAGGATAGGACCCAACTCCAACTCCAAGAACGCATTCCTAGGTCAAGGCTTAGACTTCAAGCAGTGAGCCACGTCTCTCTGCCACCGCAGCCAGCACGGTTCTGTGACTTTAGAGCCAGTGCGGGGTGGACATTCCGAGGGATAAGGAGGGGAGGAGTAAAGCTCCCCTGGGAGATGAGGAATCTTGCTGGTGCCTCAGGCCCATGCCCTCAAGAGCGGGGACAAGAGACATGGCAAAATTGGCTGTCTTTCGCAGGGCAGGAGAAGAGTGAAGGCAATCCTTAGCTCTGTGCTCCTCCCACTCTTGATGGAGAATCCTCCAAGTTCGGAGAGTTACACTTAAGCTGGATGGTACTCTAAATAACGTAATATGTCAATTACATTAAGTGTGATTTATTTTTTCTTTCACTGTTTTAGATCAAACACTTGTGGTATATTGGGATAAAACATTAACACAAAGTAAATTTTTGCCATTGCTGTTTAACAAATACAAGCTAAACAAACACTGAACTTTAATGCTGTTTAAACAAACACAAACAAGTTAAAGAACATTTATTCTCTGGGGGGGGGGTCAATAAAATTTCTGATATAAACTGAATGTTTTCCAGCACACATTATCATATCAACCCAATTTGCATAGAAAACGTTCAAGAAAATGTTTCAAAGGACCCTCACCACTACACTCTTCTTCGTGATTGCATAAGGCCTTTCCATTAATGAAGGGGCATGGAAAATAGCCTTCCGTGAAGATCTTTAGGCACAGGGAGGCTGAAATGAAATGGGCAGGCCTCCTTCAAGTATTCAGCTCCCAAACCACACAAGTCTTTCAGAGCACCTTGAATTGGTCTTGGAAGCAGAAAAAAATGATCAGAAGTGATGCAATGTTGATTCTGTTCAGCTGTACCTATTAAAATGTTAATAGTCACATTTTGCTTTCAGTCCTTTTCCAAGGACAATCAAATACCACATATTACATGAAATAAATCAGACAGTTACTAAAGCATGCATCACCAAGCCAAGGAACATCCATAGCTGGCAGCAAACTAGCTGAAGCCAATAAAAGGTACTTCAAGCCATGTGAAGCCACCTGAGACTCAAGTGAAAAGGTAGATCGAGGAATACCCTGCAGTATATCTGCTCTTTCACATAAAGTCCAGAATAAATTGCACACATATTTCTAGGAAACAAGAAATGACTACCCAGAGTGACTAGCTTGTTAGAATTCAGCACGGGGTTACTGGCCCTCATCCAAGCCATTACTCAATTCCATCATGACAGAAACCAGTTCAAAACCTGCACAGATCCCCTGACTCGGAGGCCAGAGAAAAATGGACCTAGCGGGACACTTCATTGCAAAACCCTCTGAAAAGCTCATTCAGCAGCTTCATATTCATGGCCAAAAGCATGGAAGAAAGTGGAACCTTAAGGGAACCCCTCTAGAAACTAATGCTACTTTCTGGAAGTGAACCTACTATGGGCCCCAAATAAAATGTGTACGAGAACCGATACGACTCTGCTCTCACTCTTCCCCCACATTACACACACAGCAGTTTGCAGGCTGTCGGCTCTGATTCACACCAAAGTTACACAAATAATAGAGGAAAGGGAAAACTTTGCAGGTCCAAGGCCTGCTATCATACTTAATTACATGTAAACAGTGTATGTTGCATAGTACGAGGTTCATGTATTTGAAAGTGTAATTCTGTGTGGCGCAATAAAACTTATCTTTTAACCGTCTGGGGAAGTATTATGGTGACCACATTCTTTTGGTCTAAGATCTATTTTTACTATGAAAAGAGCTGATTAGACACAAGTTACCTTTTTATTAAAAACAATAGGGTATGCTGAAATTCTTGCATAACCCAAACGCTATTACCATTTTATCTGAAACCAAGAAAAGTTGGCATGTTGAGACTACGGCCTTATTTGTCTCTAAAGTTTGTCACAGTGAGTTACACTGTCAAATTGTTAAATAGACTGGAAAATGGGGCAACGGTCTCTTTGGTGCCTGGATTTTTTAAAAGGATTTATAATGTAGCTTTGTGCTCATTAGCATAATCACTGGATATAATTCCCAATGAAGGGAGAGGGAAGGCTAAATATTCTCCACATATGCTTTGAAAGATGCTCATGAGAGGGTTCAACAGTCTGTAAAGGTGTGGTGTTTCCAGATACCTAGAGTTTCTGCCCTAACCATACCAGTGGCCCCTTCATACTGCAATTCATGAAAAAGAACGCCTGTCTTTCAGTCTTCTTTGCATTATGTTGTTCACATTATTGCTAGTACTGTAGCATGCTGCTACTGGTTTAAAAATGCAGCAGTATATCATTTCTCCTGGATTACCCATGTGAAATGGAAAAATAGGTTTTACACCTTGGGCATAAGAATAGGGCTAAAGCTTCTTATGCACAACATCTGATGAATATTCCTAGAAGTTAATCTGCTTTAGCATGACATCCATTTTTCCCTGAACTGTTAACTGTTTAACATTTTTTAATAAAACATAAGCAGCTGTCATGAAGTAGTACTATATAAAAATGAATGTCCACTCTGGATGAAGGTTAGTTTGCAGAGAATAGATTTTTAACACTGCCCTACATTTTGAATAAGAAAACTAGCCACAGGACAGAATACTTAGATATGGATTTTGTTTATAACTACTCTGCTGCACAACAGCTTTTTCTTAATAGCAACTTCCTTCTTAATACACTTCTTGGGAAAAGCAAGTGATTATTTTAGAACAGTTTATCTGCTCCCTCCCAGCAGACAGTAGCAGCAATTGTTCAGCATCTACCAGGCAAATGAGGTAGTTCTATGCTCTTATCTTCTTCCAGATAGGGGCTGGTTTATACAGCAATTATATTTTTCTTTAATATGGTAGAGATAGTTTGGGTGTGAGGCTCTCTCTCTGTCTCATTTTTGCAATCAAAACAGTCCTCTATTCTTCCTTTAGATTCTTACCCTAGGGACCATAACTACAGTGGCAACCAGAGCTACAAAGACTTAGAATGGGGAATCAGATGAACAGTAGCAAGCTGGTCAAGGCTTAAATGGGGCACCACACAGAATTAAGCCCTCCCCTATTCCCATACCAGTGTATTAGCTGAACAGGCACATGCTCGCGCACACACAAAGAATAACTAGGTTCATACTACATGGAAACAAATTACACATTTAATTAACTAAAAGGAATGTTGATGCTGAGTGGATTCACCAATTGTCATGGCTTACCATACATCCTTCAAGCCATGACAAGCTGCAGCATCCATAGAAGGCAACCTGAATACTTAAGTCATAATTACAGCTTGCTGCTTGAACCCACGGACTGTGGGTTAAGCAAGGGTTAAACAACCTTCATAGAATCTAGGACCTGTTTATCCCTCACATAGCCCACAGTCCACCAGGTTCAGGCAACACAACAAGTCAATCTCAACATGAATATCAAAAATATTCAACACATACTACAAACTCCCTTCACTTAAATAATCCACATTGAGTTGCTTGACTGCTTGAATAGGCCCACTGGCCTACGTACACTGCATACTGAAAATGCAATTTAACTAACTACTTACACAAGAAACAAAAAGTTGCAGTATGAGGAATCCATAAATGCAGTTTTTGAAGTTAACTATAAAACGTTTCCATGAAAAGACAAAGCAGAACACAAGGCAAAGCCAACCAGAGATGAATTACATAATCGATCTAGCGAAATCAGTACCTCCCCATGTATAGTCATAAATGTATTCAGAACTTATTAAGCTGAATAATAAGCAAACCAAACATTTATTATTTAATATTTGTAGAGACCTAGGCAAAATGCTGTTACAGTTGCTTCATTTAAACTGTCCAATGTTTTATATTATTACATTCTCATGTACAAGTTTAAGAATTTAGAGGAAGGCAATTTCCCTCAAACATGCCTTTTATCAGAATTTCCACAGTGATTTCTCTCTCTTCCTTCCCCTGGCCCTCCATATATGAGAAACTAATCAAATTTTGAATTTATTTTGAAATACATTTATTTTACACCATTCCCACCAAACCTTTTCTTAAAGGACATCCTTTCAGTTACATATTTTATATATGAGCTGCCAGATTTTATATATGAACCTAGGTCAAAAAGGAAACCACAGTTTCTGTTATACCAAGATTCAGAATGAAGACATAGGTCCAAGCTTTGGACTTACGTTTTTCATCATCAGCATGCACTAGAGATGCTGCTCTTGACAAAACATCCAATGGAGTCTCCATTCCTGGCAGGATCCTGAAAAAATATAAGCATTCTATTACTTTCTGAATCAAAAACGCAGGACAAACTATGCCCCTTTCATTAAAATACCAGCAAGCAGTAGTGATACACTTGTTTCTTCCCAGTCATGAGTTCTCATTCAAGTCTCTCTGCTTGACTTCTGACAGTCCTCTATTTCTTCCAGATCCAGAGCTACCCCGTTCACCAGAGTCCTTCAGCCCTTAGAAGAGGCTTTTCTAAGTGCTTGGGAACGACTACCAGGAACAGGAAAAAGCAGAAAAGTCATCTTTCCCCAACCTTCCCATCACTGGTAGGGATCAAGAATATTCAAATAGAAAGTGTTAAATAGAACAATTGATTTCATATCTTGAACCTATTTATGACTTAGTTATAAGAAATTATTTGAAGTATAATGCTCAGCGAAGCAGTTTCCTCCTTGTAATCACCAATGCCAGTAGCTATATGAAAAGACAGTTACATGAAATTTAGCTGAGGGAATGCTTCCATGCTCCGACTGTTGTTGCTACTCTGCCCATCTGATTATTTTTTTATTACACTGAACAGATTAGAAAATCAAGGGAACGCATTTGCTGTACAACTGAATTCCAGGAGCACTTATGTGCATAGCAAGCCAATGTACAGATAAAATTTAATTTACAATCCAAACACAGAGCTGGAAAACTTTCTTGTGTTTAAAAATTTGACAGTGGTACCTACGAATATGCTTCCAGTGCTGCAAGGAGTACAAAAGTCACTCTCCCTAAACATCTTCTCAAAATACAAAGAGGGCTGTTACAGTAAACATGGTACAAAGAAGAGTATTTCCAGGTCCTAACAAAGTTGCCCCGACTCTAGCAATTTTATACTCAAGCTGTCAAATCTCTGTGGCTACTACCATCTATCTCATGCTCATGGCCTTTGTAGTTCCACTACTTAGACTCTGGAAGTCTCCTAGCCTCCAGAGATAAATAAATGGGTGACTAACTCAGCTCTAATACAGAGCTTAAAGATTTGGACCGTTGCTGCTTCTATTTGTCCATGTTTCCATTCCGAATCTCTGCATGGTGATTATGTCAAGTACTTAAAATACAGATGTGTACAAGCTTCAAACCCACACTGTGGTACCCTAGGATGATACATGTGTTTTCTGTATCAGAGCCAATCAACAGGTGGAGATCTACAACACTGATCCCGCTTCTATATAATAACTTTATGTAGTTTATAACATATAGAAGATTTATTGGATACATTTCAGATGATGCTCTCTCACCATCTTCCTGCCACATCAATTTGAAAAACAAATACAGAAAATTCCAAAGACAAAAGTAAGAGGATATTTTATGTTTCTAAAAGCAGGTTTCTTTTGAGGAAAACGGGTTTATAAATGAACTGATTTAAACAATGCTAACTCCCAGAAACTTGAACAAGTTCTTTACACATAACAGCATCAAAAGACCCCCAAAATTTCTGAAAGACCAGAAATTTAAACATGATGAAATAAGTTCAACTAAATTCATACAGAAAATTCCACTGAAAGTAAAGCTTGTCTTACAAGAGCTTCCTGTCTGGTGTCTCTTACAACCAAACCATGTGCAACTTTAATTGCTTGATTTGCCCTTGAGAGCATGGCCCAGGCACATGAGAACTATCCCAATGGGAGGGATAGTCTCTCAATGCAGTCCTGACTCTGATTCAGTGCCCTGCATGGATAGTTAGCATGAGGCAGAATTAGGAAGCCTTTGGCTCTCTTTTCAACTGGAGAGTTCCCCTCATATAAATTGGAGGCACAAAAGCCAAGTTTAATGAGGCAGCACACAGGGGAGCTACTCGGGTCCCCATCTATGCTGTCAGATTTTCACAGACAACAAAGACAAATCCAGCACTCAAGGGCAAACCACATGACTGATGCTTGCTTGGCTTCATGTATATTCCGATTGTGTCAGGCTCCAATATGAATAGAAAGCAATCTCTTAGATAGGCCTAGCTGTGACAGTGGCATTACAGACTGTAAGGCTCCATGACTACCAACAATCAAGCAAAGAAAATGAACATTATGCTTTCAGGCAAAAATGGCTCTTCGGGCAAATGTTGTCCCATTCCCCTAGTCAAAACAATGATGTTTCCTGTCATGTCATTCAAACCTGGCAAGTGTGGGCTTTGAGAGACCATGGATTATGCAAGGGTTATTTAACTCTCACACAACAAGCCCTGACTGGGGGTTGTATATTCAAAATGGTAGATGCCCTGCACCTTCACAGCAAGTTAAATAACCCACGGTGGGCTGTCATGGTTTACAAACAGCCTTGATGTGTCCCAATATGGAGATCTGAATAGGCCCTTCTATTCCTACAAATCTACTAATTATGACTGTTAACTGCAATTGTAACCTATCCTGAATAAATCCTGCTGCACAGATTCTATTTCAAAACCAGGCCGGTTAGTTGAGTTTTCTTTCCTTAGGACACAGCATTCCATCATGTTGCCAATTCTCCCTGCTGAAGGAATCTGCTGAAAATGTAAAGAAGTGGCACTAAAAGCAACACTCTTTTCTCCCATTAGATTGTAAGAATTCTGGAATAGCACAAGAATTTGAGCCATGAAAAAATTACATTTCTTAACCTCATTTAAAAATGCTACATAGAATTTTCCCAGCCTTGCATTCCTTTCTGGCAGTGAAATTTTTCACATACACCTTGTTGTTTTCGGCCACTGCCCCTCACTGACTCTGAGGTGATAATCAGCTTTAAGAAACTTCCAGTAGCACACTGCAATATGACTGGGTCAAGAATTTAAATCAATCTGCAGCACAGCTGTCAAAAAAAGTGTGTCCATCAGCAATGCAGGATGTAATCAGCATAATGGAGTTAGGACTGGAAAAGCAATTCTCACAGAAACAGTAAATAAATAAACAAGAAAATAAAGGAATGGCAATGCATAGTTCAATCTCCTTAGAGGCAGATAGCTAAACATAATCAGAACATTATGTCAAGTATTGCAAAGTCATTTGGTTGACTCTCATAGTCAGTAAAAGACAAGGGGGCAGTCAAGCTACAAATCAAATAGCCTAATGAAGTAGCAAAAGCCAGGCAGCACTGGAGTCTGAAAGGGGCCACAAGGGATGTGCAGCCCTGTCACCAAAAGGTGCACGAAACCAGAACGGTGAGCAGCTGCCACAAAACTGAACAAATCAGACCTTACTTGTCCATCACGGGAGCCTGTGGACCATCAGCTTCCTCCAGGGGGCAAGTCTGAAGGCAAGCTTAGATCTAAGAAATGCGCAGGAGAAAGATGGAAAGAGAAATACTCCTCACTACCCTGCTTCCTTCGCCCTGGTTCTCATTGTTTTTTGACTAGTTGTTCAGGAAAGACTTCCTCTGCGTGCCACTCAGCGCCCAGCTCGGTGGTGGTGCCCAACCGGCAATGCAGGGGCAGCGGCAACAGGGTGAGCGCATGAGGCACCTTGCAGGAAGCAGCACAGGATCTGCGAGCGAGCAAGAGCGCATCCCGTGCGGAAGGCTCTCATCTTCGGAGCGCTGGTTGGATCAACGGGTCAGATGCGGGTCAACTGTAGGTTACTTCTGTGGAACAAATCGGTTGGCTCCATAACGGTTGACCGTGCTAGAACATTCTGGGCCAACCAGCAAGTGAACACCAGTATCCCCCACACACATGCACACGCACACGCGAGAGCACGAAGAAAACAAACGGGAAAAGAAAGCTCTTTAGCATTTCCTTTTGCACGCGCATCTGAACATTTTAAACTTACGGAAATATATTCTGGAAATAAGCTATGGAACGCCAAGAGGGCCGTTCTCGGCTCCCTCCTCGTGGTCAGAGATTCACGGGAACGTTGGGTTCGACTCTGACGCGTCGGCCTGCAAGAACACGCATCCTTGGAACTAACTAAAGGAGCACTCTGCAAGTCCAGACACAGCACCCCAGTACGCCCAAGGCCCGTGGAGGGTGGTGCGGGCAGGCTTCGGCCACCAGCTGCAAACCTCCTCCCGGGCCGCCCAGCGTCGTCCGAGCAGCAAACCTGCCCGCGCGGCTCTCAACTGCGCTCCCGCAAAGTTGCAGCGCTGCATTCCCGGCGCCCGCACAAAGCGTGCAACGGGGCGAAGAGCTTCGCGAGGTCGAGCTGCAGCCTTTCCTTCCCCCTCACTCACCAGTTTGCGCCAGCTCCACGTTGCTGAGTCGCGCTGCCCCCTGCAGAGCCGGGCCGGGCCGGGCCGGGCGGGGGGCGGAGATCAGCGAGCTCCCTGCGGCGACGGTGCTCTGCGTGCCGCTCGCGACTCCGGCGAGCCGAGGTCGGCCGCGCGGGCTCCAGCCGGGGAGCACCCTGCTTGCTGATTGGTCGAGCGGGCGGCTGGTCCCCAAACAATGCAAGCCTTGCAGAGTCAGCAGTCGCGTTAGGAGCCGCGCGCCGCCGTGCACTGGCCGAGGGAAGAATTCCAAGAATGATGGAATTCTCTTCCTAGCAGGTGGGGAGAGCCCTGCTGGCCCATTGGCTGGGGAGCGCATGAGATCAGCATATATTAGGATAATAAGCCCCTGACGTCATATCCTCAGCAGGTAGAAATCGAAGCGAGGCGGCGAGAGAGATACCTCGGTGCAGGAGGGACGCGCGCGGGGCGGGCGTGCCTGGCGTGCATTGTCTGACCTCAGCTCCCTCCTCCGGGGAGGCGAGTCCACGCTGGATTGCAGCTGGCATCCGCCGCCGCCCACGCTCCGGCTCGGGCTCTCGCACAAAGCGGCCTCGCAGGAGGGCGCGCAGCCCGTGCGCTCGCGGCAGCCTTTCGGAGTGGCGTGCCTCGGCGCCAGGTGGGAAGCGTGGCCTCGACGGGATGGGCGAAACGCAGGAAGCGCACCGGGGTCTGCTCTGGGGGGCGGCGGCACTTTACGTATGAGCAGACGAGTTGCCACGAGCGGGGAGGCTTGCTTTTATGCATTCCCTCGGAGCAACTCCCCAACGTATTCGGTGGGGCGTCAAGACCAGGAAGAGGCGCCCAGGTAGTCATTCTGCTTCAGACGTTTGCAAGGGGCGGGCAGAAAGCGCAAATAAAGATTTAAAAGCTCACTAGATAATCATTCACCACTGTTAAATATTAATGCCTACTTTGTTAATTATTAACTAGTCGATTTTTAAAAATCCCCCTTTTCTCTCGCACTAAGGATGCCGTCCTGTGCATGTTTAGGAAACAGCCTTACAGCTCCAGCTTAACACAACCAACACGACTGCCTGGGCAATTGCTGGTTTCCTTCATGTGTACTACTACACTGTAACTCATGTTGTTATTTATATTATGTCATTTCCGTACCACCCCATGGCCGGAGTTCTCTGGGCACTTTACAACAGGCAGTTTCAAACCAGCTCCAGGCAACTGCCTTGGGATGCTTTCACATTCAAGTCCTCACCAAGGCTCTTAAGACCACTTCGAGAACACTGCAAGAGCTTAGGCGAAAGTGATGGTGCTTAGAATCACATGAACCTTTGAAAAGACTTGCTTTCAGAGGAGCAAGTGGCTTGTTTATATATATCTCGGACCATTCCAGGCAAGGCATTTCCTGAGCAAAAAAATTTTGTGGCCCTCCCTCACCCAGGCCACAGTCCATGGTGTGAGAAGCCAGGCACCTTGTTTTAGCACACAGGCAGGAAATCCCACAAGTGCCTCCCACCAGCTCTGAAAATAAAAACACAATAAGAGTGTCAAACTACTTGCCGTCTGGGCCGGTTGCCCTGCTGTGGCTAAGAGTACACGAGATACTGTTGAGAGGTGTCCATCTTTGGATATACTGCTCCCCCAAAATAGCCCTTCCTTTCCAAGGCTGCGTTCTATGTTGCTGCACAGACAGCCAGTCAGCAATCTTGTTTTTAGGATACTGAGACAGATTGCTTCCAATTGTTACAATCAGAATGCCATCACTACTTTGCAGTAGCCTATCAGACCTAGGGACTGCTTACAAAGTACACTCGCCAACTCATAAAGCCAATTTTAAAATCGTTGCACTGAGATAAGAGTAGATTGTACTTTCCACCGAGCTGCAGCATGGAGTAAGGCCTCCTTTACCAACCTGACTGGGATCAACTGTCATTTGGCTGGCCCCTCCCAGAACTCTCTCCTGCAGTTGTGACCCATGTACTTCATCATTGTTTAACTTCTGTAGTCTAAGGTTGCATATTAAATGCAGTGTTTAGAAGGCCTCACTTAAGATATCGTATTGCTGGGGGGAGGGTTGTCTCTTCCTACCCTTTGAAAACAAGCATGATGGTAAGATGGGTTTTGTCCTTAAAAAAGACTGTTTCCCTGAACCAACTTTTATTTTGATCTCATTTTTCAAGGATGATATTACAGTACATGGTATATCTTTCCTTTCCCCTTTCTTCCACCTGGCCTAATCTGGATCTGAAAGTAGAGCTGAGGTATATAGTTGAAATACAAAATGTCCTGAATGCTCTTATTTAAAAATGAGTATGGAACTCTGGCTGGTATTTGAATCTGGGCCATATAATTCTGCGTTCTCCGTGCACTAGTTTTCATTTTGATAATCCTAATAATCAACAGAGTTACCACATTACCTAAACACAAAAAGCCAAATAGGTGAATTAGGTAAAAACGTTCACCAAGAACTGATACTAGAATTTGCATGGTTTCAGTCTTCCTTTTTATACCTTTACTTGTTTATACCTTTGCATGTTTACTAGACACCAACTACATTACATGCATTTTTAAGAAGCAGTTAGGTGATTGTGTGTAGAAAAATGATAAAGAAATAGTGTGATTAAGCCCACTTTCCTGCTACAACACCACCATCCTATTTGCATATATGTAATGATTACATATGAGACATTCAGAAATTGTGTCATTGACCTAATAAACTTGATATTATTATAAAATGCAATTAATTTAAGTTACAACTGTGAAATCTGCCAAAATGGAGATTTATGTTTTATGTTTTAACACTTTATGTTTTAACATAAAGTGATCGATTTTACTAGAAAGTAACACACTTCATAACATGCTCCTCTTACATCTCAGCTGTTTTCATTCCAGTTGGTAAGAGTAAAATCGATCACTTTATGTTAAAACATAAGCAAATACACTTTACCTGTTTTCAGCATTTGACTGACATCATACTTGAGATATTAGGTAAGTACTGGTCACTGCAATTCAAACAAAAAAGATGCTCAAAAGACAACCAGATTCATAAAGGGAATAGAGCAATGTCCTTAAGTAGAAAAATTAGAATGTTTGGGACTTTACAGTTTAAAAATGCAAATGGGGGATACAATAGAGGTATTATAATGTCATATATGCATAATGTCAAATGAATACAAAGAAGTTTTTCTCCTTTATTGTAGTTCCAGAACCCAGGGTCATTGAATGAAGCTGCATAGCTGGAGATTCAAGACAGATAAACTACTTTCTTCTGCAGCCCATTGTTAAAAGTATAGCACTGGCTTCACAGAAAGTAGCTATGACCACCAACATGGCTGGCTTTAAAGGGGATTAGACCAATTCATGGAGGATAAGGGTATCAGTGGCTATTAGTCATAATGTCTAGATACTCCCCCAGTAAGTCTGCTTCTCAGTATCAGTTGCTGGAGACCACAAAGGGGAGGAAGGAGATGCTGCACTCATCCTGCCTTGTGGACTTCCCAGAGGCATCTCGCCAGCCACTGGGGAAGAGAATGCTGGGCAACGGAAGCCATAGGGCTGATCTGTCGGGGCTCTTGTACTCTTCAGCAGTGCTAAAGAACCATGAACCGTAAATCCATCATTCTGGGTCATTTTCAGCTAGAACTGCTACTTAAAAGTTATGCATAGTTTTAAAAGAAAACAATACAACAAAAGCTGCAGATGAAAACAAATCTATTGGGTTATGTGTCAGCCCAGTGACTATACCAAGTTTAGCAAGCCTCAGACTTTCCATCTGGTATTATTGCACGTTTAACACTGAAGACATTACAGGCTGTTTCTGTGGTAACATTTTGATGCATGACAACTTGTAAAGTCAGCAGAGTAACACATTAAACATAAAAAAGAGTGACCCAGAAGTGCACATATCAGAATAAAAAGAATATGCCACTCATCAAATATTTCCAACAATGTCATGCAATCTTAGGAAAGGTCCACAGTAGTACACCTGGAATTTTAAATTTTTATGTCTGTATAACTGATTCTGTGCAACTTAACTCTATCCACATCTTGCCTTGATAAAATTATTGGTCACAGTTTACAACTGACATCAGCCTTCTAAAATGTACTTCAAGGAAATTTTAATCTAAAACGAGTCACTTAACTCCATATGCAAATGATTTGAGAAAACATTTCAGTGTTGCTCAGCTGTAAAGCTCCCACTTTGTACAGCCTGACATGTAGACATACTCAAATGACAACAAAAAGTCAAACTATATCAGAAACACTCCATATTCATAGTAGAATTCTCCATGTGGGAAAACTTAAAGCTATTCTTCAAAAGTTGTTTGGAATAAAACAGGGGGCGGAGTCATTAATGTCAACTTCTCATTGTGAACTAACTCCAAATAATGAGATGTTCCATTCTGTTGTACTTGGCGAATAGATTAGTTACTGTAACAAAACGTTTGCTACAGTAAACTGGTATTAAATCAAATGAGAAGATGGACAGGAGGGGAGGGTTGAATGTTAAGAGGTCCGTTTTCCCCAATACTTGGTGATGGATGGAATAGAACCCTCAAAATGCAAAAAACTAATTTTTATTTCGTTCACCTCCTAAAACTATTTTCCAGCGTTACTGTCGTTTCTCTTTATTTCTGTAGCCAGGAACTTGTGTGTTCCACTCAAAGCAGGAGACAGACCTTCCCACTGGCCTTTATCTTTCCAGAAGTGGAGGTGAACCATTGAGCCTATGGGCTGTTGGGGATAAGTGAAAGAGTGAGCAAGCTCTCAGCAGGGTGTCAGCCACTTCTGCTTTTATCCAGCCACCTGTGATCATAAGACTGCTAAGCGTGACATGCAAACAGAAGCACAAGGGTAACCACTGCTTTGTCCTAGAATCCAAGTGACATGACAAAACAAAACTCAAGGAAGAGAGGACACAACCAAAACGTGTGTTTTCAGGACACTGGCTACATATTTCTGGAATCCAATGGCAATTTCTCTAGCTTCTTGAAGTCAGGATCTTGAGTATATGATTTGCTGTTAGTTTTATAACTCTCATCTGTCCTATTTTAGGATTGTAAAAACATTGACATGAAGCAAGATCCACTCAGCTAGTTTCATGCACCCCACCATGCTGCAGTCTTGAATTTCCTGAACAGCATCTCTGCATGCAACATAAAATTGACATTTAGAACTGAAGGGAACTGTGCACGTATTTTGTGATGGATATATATTCTTCAAA
This sequence comes from Varanus komodoensis, assembly GCF_004798865.1. Classification (NCBI taxonomy): domain Eukaryota; kingdom Metazoa; phylum Chordata; class Lepidosauria; order Squamata; family Varanidae; genus Varanus; species Varanus komodoensis. Next base: position 10,231,038 of record NW_025336346.1, read on the forward strand.
GAAGCTGAAGTCGAAAATCCTACTGGGTGAACACATGTCTTTTGTCTAGGCTACAGTGACTGTTTGGGTCCTAGCCATCATAAATAGCTTTGCTTAAAGAAAAAAAAAAACCCCTGCTGTTTTTGCTTTTAATGAAGATGCTGCCTTTTAAAAATGTTTTGTATCTATCCAGTCCACACACCCTTCACACATTAACTGGGAATGCTGCATATGACATTCAAACCTCAGTGTAAGAGAAACATGGTAAATAGGATGGGATGGTTCAGACATGCCATAATTATTATAACTCAAGATCCCATAACAAAGTAGCCTTTGATGTAAGAAGAAATGGAGATCAGCCAGACTACAAAGGCTGTATTTAGTATGTTCATTCCCTGAATGCAGCACATTTGCGTGCAAAACTCACTATTGCTCTCTATTAATCATTGCCCAATATTTACTATGAACAATACTTACCATATTTAAGAAGTTTTATATTAGAAAAAAATTATCGCTTCTGGTCAAGTAACACATGCAAAATGTTATCCATACTTCCTTAAAACTCAAATGGAGTTCTCACATATTCTGTTTCAAATACAGTAGTTTTTCCCATGCACATGTAAGTGTGGCCAAAACTACACTGCCTATGAACAGGAAAAAGGTGTTTGCACACTCAAAGTAACCATGAAGTTTGCAGGATTATCCTCAATTTAAAGGGGAAAAATATATAAGTGTACCAAAAATAATTGCCCAAGACGACCTAGTAGGGACTTGATGGTCACAGAAGAAAGCCTGAGAACCTGAGCAAAATGGAAATGAATGGCTGAGAAAGGAGGAAGGGGGACAGAAGAAAAGACTCTGAGATGTAAAATAGGTTCAGAGAAAATTACATTTTTGTATGGGTGGGTCATTTCCTAGTGTCCAATTGACAGAAGCAAGAACTGTCCATATGAATCATACAGAGAGACATCCAAGTGCTTAATGCAGCCAGAATTTGGCATACACTGTCCACCTGCCCATCCCAAAGCACCAGAACCAGGAGGGTGGGGCAACAACAGCGCAATGATGACCAGGCATGTTTAGTAGGCACCGAACGCGGATTGATGAATGAAGAAAGAGTAAAGCAAAACTAGGCTGGGGTACTGGAGTGCCTAGAACTTCAGACAGAAGCACTCCATCTACTCTGCCACATCCAAGGAGTGCATTTTGGTATCTGCTGCTTGTTCCTTTTGCTCCTTTGCACAAACAAAGCATAACAATTTTATCATTTGTATCCCTCCTTTTTTTTCCTTTCAAGGAACTTGAGGCAGCTTACATAATTCTCCCCTCCTGCTCTCAATCTTATCCTCACAACCACCCTGTGAGGTAGGTTGGGCTGCGAGTCTGTGACCAACCCAGAGTCACCCAGTTGGCTCCATGGCTGAGTGGGGACTAGAACTCAGATCTCCTGAGTCTCAGTCCTGTGCTCTTAACTACTGCACCACGCTGGCTCTCTAGCTAGGGTTTTCCTAATATTATTAGAAATAAACATTCATTAAACACTTAACTTGAAGTATATAACTAGAAGAAAAGTGGGGTACAGGCATCCTTCAGAGGCTAATAGAGCAGTCCTATGTGCATTTGTTGGAAGCCACTGAGAGATTCCTGTTGGAATAGTTAGAGGCATACAAGAATAAAAAATTTACTATGAAGTAAGTCTCGCTCCAAATAAAAGTGCACAGGATTGTAGCATAGCAAGCTTATTGAAGCATGAATTTTTAAAAGCAACCTTTGGTGAAATGTTAGGAGAAATCTGTAAGCATAGGCTGGATTCACACATCATGACAAGCCAGAATGCAGGTTGAGTATTAATTTGAGGAGGATTGTGGGTTGATGTGTGAAGCAAACCACACTAACAAAGCCATGAAAAGAACCTATGATTTTTTGTGGGGTTGTCAACAACCCACACTCAACCCACACTTTGGCTTGTCATGTTATTTCAACCAGGTCATACTTTTATGTACTTATTTTAAAAATAAGGTAACTCGAGTAAGAATCTAATTTATGCACCAAAATACTAATAAGGGTACTTAAAATCTGGAACACAAATGACACACAGTTTAGACAAGTTTAATTGGGATTTACAGTGCTGCAATTTTAGGCTGATGGTGAAGCATACAAACATACTCAAAATATCAGAATTTTTAAGATTGTGGGATTGCCATGAGGAACAAGTTTTTCGTGCCTTCCTCCAAGAATCTCAATGCAGCCTTTTTAGCACTTCTTAAAAAAAAAATAACTACAGCAACCCTATAAGGGAGATTAGATGACTAGGTGGTAGCAACTTTTCTCCTCAGCTATAAAGCGTGCAAACATTTGAACCCAGTCCGATGGCTCAAAGTCTTTGGCCACTGCACTCTGTGTCCCTCACAGTGATAGAAAGATGAAGTGCTGGTTTTGAAAAGATCTGAACTGGGATGAACGGATGCTCTCATAGCATTCTAATGAGTAAATCATAACAGTCTAGACAGGCATATTTAAGAGTCTGGGTCAGACATGGCTTGTCCTCCCCTCAGTGCATGAGGTCTCGAAAAGGCAGTTGAATCAGGGAATGAATGGCTCATGCTTCAGTATTCCGTATGGGGGGAGATCAGCCCTTCAGCAGATGGAATGGATACCAGTGGGACACAGGGGCCAACTATGCTTGTACACTGATGGATCCTGAATTTCATGGTAATGAAAACACAGAGCGCTGAGGCAGTAAAAAAGGCCAGAAAGAGTCACCAATTATTGAGAAAGCACTAAAGCAAATTAGGCAGTAAAATGGGAAATGAACATAAACAGTGTGATGCATCAGATCCATTTTCAGTGCTACTGAGTAAGCAATTCAATTATAGATTTAAAAGCTAATAGGCACTATAGCAATCCCAAATCTGCTTTTTCTAAACCTTTTTCAAAGCTTGCTGAAGGTAGTTACTACATCTCATGGTAGTAAATTAACCACAAGTTAAATGGTGCACAATGAGTAAAAATGCTGTCTTTTGTTTGCCATCAAACAAAACTTGGATGGTCTTTTATTTGAAATTCACCCTGCCTCCTGTCAGTTCAAATTTGTAAAATTTGTATTTAGGTTTTCCCACAGTATTATTTTTTCTGAACTGAAAAGCCCCAAACTGAATATGAGGAGTATTTCTCTCTTGTGATTACTTTAATTCACTTTTATGTACATTGCTTTTTTGTGCATAGCTCCTTTTGAGATTGGGCAATCAGAACTGTAAGCAACATTCCTTGGATGCAATCCAATGAAAAAACTAAGTACACTTGAGTTTGTTTTGGAATATGCCCTAAAAGTGAGCACAGCACAGATTTCTCTATTTCATGTCTTATCTTCTCTTTGGGTCCCTTGGAGGAAAGCCATTATATAAACGTAACAAACAGGAACACTTGCTTGGAGGTCATGGCCGGTTATGCCTGATGAGTGTGAAACTGGGATTTTCTGACCCGACATGCATCACTTTACCAGCTTAACCTAATATGACCTTTCGTCAAATTCCAAGTTAAAATGGACATACTGTGTCCATCTTAGGGTGATGCTGAGCCCGCTTCCACCCCCTTGCACAAAGAACCACACCCCCAGGTCACAACTGGGCCTCTGAGGGGAAGAAGCGGAGCACAGCCGGAGAGGGAAGTTATGCTGCTTCCAGTTGGCACCTCATCCTCTTTTCCCTTCTGGAATTAAATCTAGATGCCCAAAAATGGCCAACTAGAAAATGCAGGGCATCAGATATGGCGGCATACACAAGGTGCCTTGAGCTGCCGCCTGAGTTCTGAGCCTTACGACTTGCGCTCCAACAGGATACTTCATGAACTGCATTCTTATGAGCTAATGATTCAGTGCCCGATAACTGCAAGCGAGGTGTGTGTGTGAACTGACCTAATCCAGCCTTCACTGTCTGTGTTATGTAGTTTACTAATGCTCACCGTAACATTGCATCATGGCTTATCATTTACACATGCAAAAGTGCCCATAAGGAGCTGCAGTCATCAAATGATGCTAAATGCATGTGTGAACCAGCCCTGTCCTGTATTTGTCCCAAATCAAGCTGTGAGAATTAAAGCCGAAGCTCCTTGGTAATTATTTTCTTTTATCCCACAGTACCAGCTGACATTCCTTGCTAGTATATTCAAGTGATTCATAAAGCAGAGGAGTACTGTATAAACATAGGCAACAAGCTTTTGCTGTGGCAGAGTTTCAGGTTCTGACGATCTAAATATAGAAGTGGATATTTGAGGAGTTAGATATTCAACATCCTAGACCAACATGCCATGTAATTCTGCCTCATCTATTCAAGCAGAGGGGTGGGGGGGGGGGATAGATGGGAGGCAGAGCAGGTGGAGAATAAATCTTTCCTAAGCTTGTTTTATTTCTCAAGCCTACATTTTATTTATTTATTTGGGATATTTGTATGCCGTCCTTTGCAAGAGCCTCAGGACGGCTTACACAAATAAAATACAAATATCTAACATAACATAAATTAACGACCCACTCCGGCTGCAGTTAAAATATGAGGATAAAATTCAATATTAAAACTTATTAAAATATTGATTAAATAAAAAGGTCTTAACCTGGCACCGAAAAACATATAATGACGGTGCCAGGCGGACCTCTCTCCTTTCCAAAGTTTGACAATTCTGTACAAAGCATTGCATATTAAACAGAATTCATCCTAATGTATTCTGTTATTATGCTAACTGGTGTAACAGCCCTTGGAATATAGATATTGTCACATGGAGTCCACAAAAACAAAACAGAAAAAGCACCAAAGACCTTCCAATGAGACTGCGGCATAAGGGTGAGCCTTGTGAGGATGTACGTACTTATATTACTTGCTTGCAACCATCTATGTTGAAAAAAAAAAAAACAAGTGCCAGGCAGGAGACATGTTTGCTTATAACTACAGATAGAAGAGAAGAGAGAAAAAGCAGATCTATAAATAAGGAATCTGGGTATTAAATCTAAGAGAGTAAGTGCAGCAGTGGTAAAATTAAAGAAAATGAAGAAGTGAAAACAAAGGCATTTGATCCGTGTGATGCAAGTGTCCAGCAGAATGTGGCATTAAAGATCCATTTATCTAATGTTAAGGGCATCCTTCACAAACCACAAGTGTTCATTTCTACATTTTACAGGTAATCTTTAATGCAACAAACCACACAAGCTCTCTTCAAATCTTGTAGTGTATTTGTGTAATCCCTCTTACATTTGCATATTCATCTATAAGTATTCTGTGAATGTTTCTCCATCCCTGGACATTTCTACTTAACATGGTGTTTTCCATTAACCAAAAAAAAAAAAAAAAAGAGGAAGTGCTCACAACATGGACGACTGTAGACCATGATTCATTGATGGCTAGATGCCAAAAAGCTGAATACATTGAAAGTCTGCAGCCTCCAGAGTAAAGGTAGGCTACTTAAAAAAAAAAAAAAAAACACGAAGATGTGAGTGATTTACGGAGAACTAAGAAAAGGCTTTCAAGACTGTCCCGGCTAAAAGGGGAAAACTTTCTTAAGCCCTGACTCTGGAAAGATTTACTGCGCAGACTACATAATTTGCAAACATAAACAGTTGGAATAAGCTAGCCCCCACCCCATTAATCCAGGGGTTTTAATCCTCCCTCTGAGGGTAAGTAATGGCCTATTTTATTTCTGTACACAAAACAAATTCACTACAAACCAAGCTCAAAGATGCATCACATACTTCTGCCATGTCGGACAAATAAAACCGACTAATGTTACAGTCGAGCTCTATAATAAAAAGAGCACCTGTAACGTGAAAGAGACTGCGCCATTGACTTCCCAGGCTTTGGCTCTACACAGAACATCTGCTGCACATAAAAATGTTTAATTAGCTGTTGAACTGAGTGTAGCTTTTTTTTTTGGCCTCCGGAACATTACATTTACCCTTGCCCAGCTAGTAAGGTTCAAGATGAAGGCAGCTAGTTCTTTATCAAGATGTAGGGGTCAACCTCCAATTTCTCTTTGATCTGATCAAATTACTTCTGTTTTGACCCATACTTTTCATGAGAGCAATGTTTTCCAAAGTGGCAAGAGAATTCTACTCTTTATTATATTTGGACACTTGCAAATATACAAGTTCGCCCAGGTTCTGTACTGCCTTTCTTGGGTGTGTGAAATGTGAATACTCTTGGATATAAATTATACAAATGGCGTTTTGCATGTGCATCTGTTCATATTTCCAAAATAAAACTATTTATAAACTATTGAAATTCACCTTTAGCAAAGCAACTTAGTGGCTTCCCAATTACAATAGCCAAATCATGTGTGCTTTGATACTTCAGCAAATGTACAGTATATTTAGCACTACTTTATCAGCTTGATTGCTCTATTTAAAACTTTTCTATCCTGTTCACCACTGACATTTTGGGATGGCTTACAATAAAAGAACAAATAAAAGCAAAACAAGCACAGCATCCAGGAACTCAAGATAATAAAACCCTAGTTAAAATCAACTAGACATTAAAATAATGGGGAAATAAAGGTTTTGCCCGATGCCAAAAAGAATAAAGCATTGCGCCAGGTGAACCTCTCTGGGGAACGTATTCCATAGTCTGGGTGCCACCACAGAGAAGGCCCTCCTCCACGCAGCCACTCTCCTGATGGCTTCAAGGAGGGCTCCCAGAGCAGGACCTCTGCCTCAGATCTCAAGGGGCGGGAGGGCACATAGGGGAAAAGGCGCTCCTTCAGGTATCCTGGATCCAAGCCATTTAGGACCTTGTAGGTCATTATCAGTGCCTTAAATTGGGCCGGACTTCAATTGGTAGCCAGTGTAACTGATAGAGGACTGGCGTTATATGTGAATAACTGTTGTTCCCTGTCAACATCCTGGAAGTTCTATTCTGAACCAATGTAATTATCCAGACCATCTTCAAGGGCAGCCCCACATAGAGCGCATTGCAGTAATCCAATTGGGAAGTAACCAGAGCATGGGTCACCATTGCTAGGTGCTGTTCATCCAGGTAAAGATGCAGTTGGTGGATCAGCCAAAGCTGAAGGAAAGCAACCCTCGCCACTGCCGCCACCTGACACTTCAGGGACAGCTCTGGGTTGAGGAGCACTCCCAAACTGTGCACCCTATCCTTTAGGGGGAGTGCAACCCCGTCCAGGACAAGGCTAAAGTCACTTACTCAGAAGGCTGAACCGCCCACCAACAGGGCCTCTGTCTTGTCTGGATTAAGCCTGAGTTTGTTGGCCCTTATCCAGCCCACTACCCCAGCCAGGCACCGGTTAAGGACAGCCACTGCCTCATCTGGATTAAATGTAAAACAGAGGTAAAAGTGGGTGTCACCAGTGTACTGATGACCCTACAGTCCAAACCCTCGGATGACCTCTGCCAGAGGTTTCATGTAGATGTTAAAGAGCATGGGGAATAAAATGCAACCCTGCAGAACTCCATGACAGAGTTGCCATGGCACCCAGACCTAATCCCCCAGCACCACCTTCTGGAACTGGCCAGACAGGTAGGAGTGGAACCACTGCAAAGCAGTGCCTCCAACTCCCAAACCGGCCAGCCTATCCAGGATACCACGGCCAATTCAGCATGTACCAAACATGAAAGCATAAGTGAATGCTTGCAGAGGCTCTTGCCACAATAAACTAGTAGCATGTTTTATCACTCTTCAGCAATTATTAAATAAAATCATATCAATTCCATCTCAAGGGCCTTTGGTTTAATGGGAGAGAAGGGAAATTTAAGAGCTTAAAATTTTGGGATAGTTGGGATTTACAGAGTGGTGTGAGTACTGCCTTAAATACATTCTGGAAGAGTTGAGGAAAAATCCACGCTGCCCAGCAGTTGGGAACCTCTTTCAGCCAAAGGGCTGGATTAAACTTTGGAGAAGTTCTCAGGAGGCAGGGCCATTCCAGTGGTGGGCAGGGCCAAAGGCATATGGAAGGGGCAAAGTTTTTATTGTAAGACTTATTTTATCTTTATCTTAAAGCTCCAACTGCAAGTAAGTAGGGCTCAAGAAGGGCATTTCAGCTGCACAAAAGCTGGAAAACCACTACATGATTAGTGATTGAGACAAAGGGTGGGGGTAAGGGAAGAGACATGGTTGTGAGCTCTCCCACATTAGAGACATCCAAAAAGAAACTGGGCAGCCATCTGAGTGGGATGGTGCAACTTGGTGTCCTGCACCAGCAGTGAGTTGGACCCAGTGGCCTTCATGGCCCCTTCCAACTCTACTCTTCTATGATTTGGGAAATCCTAAAGGTGGTCATGACTCCAGGAAGCCAGACTTTGGCCCCAGACTTGTGGATCCCTTTGTACCCTCTCCAAGTACCTATTAACAGACATTGACTTTTAAAGCAGAAAATGCTCTGGACACGGTATTCTCTTTTTCATACAATTATTTTATTAATTGAGATGCAATTATATAATACAGAGATACATATCCACAGAAAAAATGTTTTCACCAAGAAAGCAAGGAGGAAAGGCACCAAAGCCAGATGGGGTGTGGAGCAAGGAAGGCAAGATGAAGTCTCAATGTTGTATGCACACGCACGCACACAACCACTAAGGTCCCAGTCCTTTAAGAATAATAGTTGCCTTGCCTTCATTTAGATCTGAAGTCTCATCCCTTATGAACTGCTCATCTCATAGCATTAGCAATGCAATTTTCTCCTGTAGGCTTGCCTTAGGATTTATTCCCTTTCTAAAATAAAGTAGTGCCACGTCTTCAGATGTCCTCCTTGGACTCTGTCAGTTGCAGGTACTGTCAGCCATTGGCTAACCTCTCTACTTTTTGGCAAATTGCCCCCAGCAAGTAGCATTCAGTTCCAGAAACATTTTGATGAGACTGGCTTTCTGGAGCCATTTCAGTAATTGACAGACAATGAAATCAATTTGGTTTCCTCAGCATTATCCTACAATGGAAGACAAGGGAAATACCATGTAAATATTTTAAATAAATACACAAATAACCCGGTATTATGGGGCTTTGGCATGACTAGCTTCAGGGTTTAAAAATACGGGACACCATGGGGTGTGGGCAGGTGGCAGCACCAGTCAGTTCCATTTATCATGTGAATTTCATATACTGTGCTATTCAGACAAGACCTTAGGGTCAAATTCCATGCATCACACTACTGGAAGATCTGCTGGAATAAGGGAGCTCATCCTTCCTCCTTCCTGCTGAAGCCCTCTGTGCTCCCCCAGAGTCTGCCCCAGAGTGTCTCCCAGTCTTTTTGTTGTCCAGTAGAGGCCCGGGGGAAAGGAATTGCCCCGCTCCTGTTTCCACTGGTGCAGCTGTTTCCGTCAGCAGAATGTCAGTAGTGAGATGCAACCCCTTTGTTCCATGGCCATCCAAACCTGGCTACCTTATTATTATCAACTGTCCTGAATTGCACGCAGTTCTACCAAGATCCTGTAAGAGATTAAGCAGCAGCTTGCTCTTTCCTGGTTTTCCTAAAAATAAAACTACCTCAGGGACAGCACTGGCACATGGAACTGTTTCTCAAAGCTTGCATATGGGGTAACATCTAATTATACCCCCACAGTCCAATATGAAACATGGGTCTGCCCCATTTATGTATAATGACTAGCATCTGCTGCTGCCCAATGGCAGCCTTAATTCCACTATATCAAAGTCAGTATGTTATACGCAGGACTGCAACTTTTTGCTTTTCAGTTGGTTTAGTAAACCAACTCAGCAAAGTTCTGATATTTAAGATGTGCCAAGTGTCACCCTTCTGAGTTAGATGCTGGAACTAAAATCTAGAAAGATGCATACTTCCACATGCGAGAGCCTTCAAATTTCAAAAAGTGATCAGGGGATTTCACAAAGTACTCCTTAAAAGACAGGTGGCCCACAGTGCATGCCTAGTATTGTGAACCATCCTAATGTTGCTATTTAATAAATTAATGATCAGGCATACCCTCATTGTTTGAGCACACAATCATCCTGTAAACTCGTGACATAACGCCCTCCTATACCCCATTTCAACAGCAGTAAAACATGAGCAATTTTTTCTAAGATTGAGCAAGAGAACAAGATACCAAAATACTATAAACCAGCAGTTCCCAAATTGTGTTCTGTGGAACTCTGGGGTTCCACAAAAGCCTTGTAGGGAGTTCCATGGAAAATCTCAACATCAAATTTAAAACCCATTTATACAAGGCCAACTATTTGTCAGTTGGAGTCCGGGTGGCAAACAAGGAAATGCCTTGTGTCATTTGGTTCCTAGGACTCTATTACACAGTGTAGGGAATAATTGAAAGAATTCATTTGGGAAATTACTATATAATCACTTTATTCATTCATTATATTTAAAATGTTTTTATTTCCAAACCTAGTATATTATGCAAAGCACTCTGGTAGTAGCAGCAGATGAAAGAAGGAAGAACATGGTGGGTTCACGATGCTTAGTAAAAATCAGGGGTAGACTTAGGGTTCCATGGGAAAAAAAAAATTCAAAAAGGTTCCATGACCAAAAAAGTCTGGGAACCACTGCTATAAACCTCACACCTGGTGATAACGTTCACTCTGTATGAAACTTCCATTGTGTATGCACCTATTATACTATTTTAAAGACATATTCCATTCTGTTGTTGCTTTTTCCTATTGTTATTACCACAGAAATAGAAAGCTTAATTTACATTTTTGAAAAAACACTGTTATGAATTATTAGGCCCTTATGTCGGCTGGTCCTCTAGTCCACATTTATGTACTTTTATTAGCTGTCCTGAGACCCCATGAGGGTGGCCTGCAATTAAATTAAAACTACATTTTTAACCTAAAATCTTGAAATCCTCCTAAACTAACATGAACATATAACCATTTATCAAGGTATAAGCTTCAAAAGGAATATTCTTTTTAGTTCCCTAGCTCCATCTCACCAAGTTCCTTATATCACCTCTCTTTCAATGCAAAGGCCACTTACAAAGATGCCTTCGAACAGACCAATTACCCATAGCCATTTCTCTTTGTGGTAAACACCTCTGGAAGTAGTAAACCTGCTTCAAGCAAGCAGACTGGAAAATGGGGCATAGGAGGCATAAACAGGAGGAGGAGGGGGATAAGACACAGGCAAATTCACTCCCCCAGAGTAATACATATTCTCACTTTGCCCCATGATGGGTTATTTTTAGGCTCAATGCTGCTATTTTAATCCTCTGTGAAATAATAAAGCAATACTGACAACGATGGATTTTTCTATTAACTTTTAAAGAAAATGCAAACTTTGGTTGCCCTTGTTTGTGCCCAGTAAAAGTTCATAGCTATGGAGCAGTAGGGGAGGAAAGCAACCTATACCTGAAGGAGTAGGATAACTGTTCTCTGATTTTAACCATAACCTGACATTAAAAGCTCTCTCTGAACTGGCAGTGCAGCAGAACTCCTAAATTATATATCCAAACACCCACGCATTATTGGACCCAGAAGCTATACTATAACCTGACCTTATTTTGAAATACGACCCACTCCCCAACATTTGGCTGTGAATTATGCTGCTGTCAACCATGCCTTAAAAATGAACAGCTGACCTTTTTCAAAGCTGCTTGACAAGCCACCCCACACAGCACGAGTTCCGTAAGTGAAAGAGTTCAGTGCAGCGCTGTGCCGTGTTTTTCAAGAAGTTCCATTAAACCATCCTAAGTCCTTGGTGAAGTGAGAGGTGAAAGACCATGAGTCACTCCTGCAGAAGAGCTGTTGCTGCAAACATGATCAAAGACGATGAAAAAACATACAAATGGCAAAAGAGGACATTTTGAAGGCATTAAGAACACACAGGATGACACTCAAAGCCAGGAAGGAAAAAAAAGCCAGTGGTATCAGTGGGAATCCACTCCAGAAAGAAAGCCAAAACTGAAGATCTGTTTATCTTCAGTAAAAGACCATATATAAGTAGCACAAACACATTTCTTTGTATTCTTAATTTCCAAGGCAAGGTGGTGCAATGGGTAGAACTGGAATAACCTTTCATCAGAAGAAGATGAGTCAATTTTTCAAAAAGTCCAAATCCACTGATGTCACGTCTTCCTTAGCCATCCTTTTGACATTTTATACATTTTCTTCATGCTGTAAGTCAACGATTTTTTCATTCCTTAAAAGGAAATATATATAAAACAACAATAATGAATGAATATAAATCAGAAGAGCAGAGAATTTTAATGATCCTTGAGTCAGCCCTTTACATTCAGTCAAAAGCTTCTTGCCTGTCCACAGCCATGCAGGCCTGTAAGATTGTTCAGGTGCTGTGAAGGTGACTCGGGCCATTTTAGTGGAAGTGCAAATGAAGGTCTAGAGAGCACTGCTTACAGGAGCGGCACCAAAGCAGTGGAATAGCTTGTCGGCCCCCAGTCGGTGCTTTTATTCAGCAGACTTGTAGCACACAGCCCTATTATGAAGATTATAAGCCCCTGAATGTGGAACTTGTAGGGCAGGACAAAAGCTGCAAAGGGGCTCTGCACCTTGGCATCCTCCTGCCCTGCCTTTTCGCTCCACGCACTGCTCTGCCTAGCTAGCACCAGCCTTGCAAAGGAGGCGGCTGGGCAGGCCTTAACACAACAAGGATCCGGGTCTTTCCAATCTCCTCCCTCTGCACCCATTAAAAGACCCCCTTCTTCCCCACTGCAAGGTTTTATTATTCCCAGCCGCAGAGAACAGCCAGCACGCCTTTCTGTACCAACCACGAGGGAGAGGGGAGCAAGGACTCCAGTGCTGCCTGTAATCTCAAATCTGGAAATCACAAGTATCCGCCAGAAGTTTCAGATTACTCCCTTAGCAAATTCAGTTCAGTTTGCTAGCCTGTTTTTTTGTTTTAACACTTGGCCACTGTTTTTATGTTGCATTTTACTGGCTATGGGTTGAATCCATATTACCTAGAGTAGAACTATTCAACTCAATGAGGCCTAAAACTAGATCCAATATGATTACTATACAGTGTTAAACAGATCTCATCCTTATTCTTCGCAATTTTTAGTTTTAAACCAGAATAGAATACTAAATTTCTACATGGCTAACCACAATGTTGTTCTTCTCCCCGATTTTTCTAAGAAAATTCTTCATTGCTGTTCTCCATTAATTTAAATGTACAATTAAAAAGCCGAGGAACTATTTCAGAAATATTTGATATATTACTGAAGGTAAGAACAGCTGTAACAACTAGTGTTTATCTTACTTAATGCCTAGCTAACAACTTTGTGGCTATTTCTTAAATCAAGAAAATCTGACCATATTCATCAATTAATCCATCGTAACTAGTTCCCAATAGATTTTTGAAGAGTTTAATTTCTATGTCTTGCTTTTAAGTAATCTACCATGCCGTCAAGACACCACAGTAGTGCTCCCTGCTGAAAGGATGACCAAGATGGCCACCTTCAAGACTTCAGTCAGCACACTTCTGAGAATATGTAACTGAATCCCCCACCCGCTAAATTGCTTAAGGACTTCCTTTCAGTCCAGCCATTTGTCACTTTTAAAACTTCCTGGTATTTCCACTCTGCAGAAAATGGGCTCATTCCTCCCTCCTGCTGCCCAGGCCTTTCAGGCGAGATCTGTGCCTGATATAGCATCCATTGCTTTCCATTTCTTCTTTCCACATAGCCTGAGAAACAGTTGTCATGTTTCATGGCTGATGCCAAGGATCTGCACCTTACAGTCCACACTAAAGTAAGCTCTTCATTCAGAGTGAAGCTGAGCCGTTCTCTGCCTTCCCAGCAAGGCATCAACATTGGCACTCAGTATGGCAAACACAACCAAAGGGACATCCCCATGAGACCCTAAGAATAAAGGCACCTTTGCACCCTAAAAGCAGCAAGGGGATGGAAGCATTAGTCACATGCACCTCCTCTCCTGATCCTTCTACAAAGAAGGATGGGCCCTGCCCACCTTCCTCAATTCATATCACGCCACACTTGAAGAATTTAAGCACAATCTCATCCCACTACAGTCCAGTGAAGACTAAATCTGTGCAGTGGGTGCAAAAGGCTAACAGGCTGTTGGGAGAAGAAAGAAAACAGGTGGGGGATTGAATGGGGTGTCCAGAAGAGGGCATAGCTGGCCTGTCGGGGTCCTGAGGAAGCACTCCATGCTGCAACAGTTTGTTACACGTACCACTGGTAGTACTGGATTGGTCCTTGCTACCCCACGGGGTCCCCATCCCCTGCCTGGAACACTCTACCTTTCAGGTGTTGTGTGGGGCACACCCCACTCACTGGGAACTCCAGTGTAGCCACTGAGAGAAAGAGACTGTCTGAAACTGCCTTGGCAGCAATACACCACTACTTCTGGAAAATGCGGCTGCTCCAAAGGCTACTGCTGCCTGCCTGTGTGAGTTGTGTTGCCCAAGCAGCTATGAAAACATTTTCCAGCAATGCTCCAGGACTCTCTCCTCACACAGAGCGCATGACAGAGCCTCCTCTGGAGGCATTTGCCCATCACACACTGCCCTTGGGTGGCCATGCCACTGATAAGGCTGCTGGGCCATTCATTCCTCCCATCACCCTGTGTGTGGCCTGCTGCAAAGCTGACCTTTGTGTGAAGACTGCCTCTGCCTCAAAGGGAGACCTGGTCTGCCGAGCGTCTCGCGCATATGCAGCCGGGAGAACGAGCAAGCTCACCGGTGCCACTTCTGCCTCTGCCTCCTTCAATGGTCAGAGAAAGGGGAGGGCAAAGCTAGCGCGTCTTTAGGATCCCTGGGGCCTCTTTCCTACTCCTTGCAGCTCACATCTCTCAAGAGAAGGGAAGACAAAGCCAACAGGGCACCTGCCATTAGCTCTGTGCCGAGGCCATGCTGAGGGCAGTGAGGCAGCAGAGGCAGGCCTGGCCCACTGCCTCATGAGGGTGTCTCACTTGGTGCAATGGAAGGGCCAGCCCTGCTTCCAGGTGGTGAGGGGACAACAAGCGGCCACACATAAAGGAGGGCGACCACAATGCTAAGGTGAGGGAACGCAGTCAAGGCCGGAGGGCTGCAGAACCTCGCATCCACACACTACTCATGAGCCTCTCCTACTTGGAGGAGGCTGCTTCTGCCTCTCTTCCCCACACACACATTGTTGCAAATAAAAATCCAAATGCTTGGATATTTGTTTGCCCAGCATACCGGGGAATACCTTGAAGTGTTATCATGCAGAACGGAATAGCAATGCATGTCTTGGCAAAAAGCTAGATCTGACTGGATCATTACTGAAAATATAACAAAGCATGATTTTGTTTCACATACGGTTGCCAAATGCAATAATATATATTATTTTTTAAAGAAACAAACCATGTAATGTTCCTCAGAAGGAGCTAAATATAAAACTTTTCAAAGCTTTAAGTTCCAAAGACCATAAGGCCAAGAGGAAAAATAAATCAATGGATGGTGCCACTTCTAATAGGAACCAGACCAGAAGTCTTGCCACAGATTTTAGAAAACATACAGGTCTTTTTCTTGGAAAAGCTAAATGGGGCATCTGACAGTAAACAAAAATATAGGGCTCAAACTAGTCTAAAACCACACTGGCAGAGAAAAATGAAGGGAAATCCTGTTAGATGGCTGAAGGTCTTTGTTTTGCTCAGTGCCAAATTATGTTTGCACACAGAATATGCTAGCTACATAATGAGTACCATCTAGAATCTTTCTGTGTACTAAGTGATGGTCTGTAGATATTTCAGAATTTGACAAGCATTATTTTATCTGCGCTTTGACATGTGACGACTTAAGCGTTTACAAAATATACTGAAACAAGGAACTCCTGGATTGCTGAATAACACTGACAACATAAACCATGTCACAGAATTCAGCCATATTCAGAATGGCTGCTGGACGAGTGTGGGGTGGGGGTGGGGAGAGATAAAAGGCAAGTTGCTAATGCAAGGTCTGGCTTTAAAATCCTGCCTCAAGCCTGCCATTAAAATTTGAATAAAGTCTGCGTGGGAAAGAGGAAAAAGGGCGTAGGAGATGGGTGGATAATACAGCACGAAATACTCATACAAGCCTGTGCTAGTTCAAAGATTCATTAGGAGAATTAGAGTTGTAACAAGAGAAGGATGTTTAAGTGGTTAAACCGGTATCTTTGTATACAGCTGTACATAAGAAAAACACCCACACAGCAACCAAACTTAATTGTGTTTATGTTCTTGAGGCATCTGCTGTACTGCTCCGATTGATGCGGCTATACAGGGAAGACATATGCTCATCTACGAGGAAATTGAAGTGTGCTAGCAGGCCAGGGTTAAGACACACAGGGATTCCTGCCAATTAAGCAGTTTTGAAACAGATGCCCACTGTGGGCAGCAGCACAAACACTTCATCTATGAAGTGCCCACTCAACTGGGATCAGACTCTTGTGGAACGCACTATCTTTTCAGAAACTTGCGAAGGATTATCTTCATAAATAAGGGAAACAAAGCAACCAAGGAAGCCCAGTAGCCTCCTCCTTATTCTGCAGGAAAGTGCATAGCAAAGAAAAATGAAGAAAGAAAGTGCAAAGAAAAATTAAATTCTTCAAGTGAGTTTCCTATGCAAATTACACACAGCACATGTGCAGAGGTGTAGACAAAAAAAAAAAAATGACTTTGTTAGCCAAATAAATATTCAGAACTGATCAGGAATCCTCCTCCAGGCAGAGCTACAGATAATACCTGTAATGGAGCCACTGGCAAAGAGGCAACCTCTGCAAAGCTGCCCCGTGTCTCTCCGTAACACGGAGCACAGTCTACTGCCTTTCCCAAGGCCATGATGCTGCCCACAGTTCCACCCCAACTCATGCCAGTTGTTGCAGCATAAGCAACATGGCTCTTGCTTGTGGCATCAGGGCCAGGAAGCAGCCTTGCCCAACCTGGTATCCTCCTGCTGTTGTGGACAGCAATTCTCATCAGCCCCGGACAGCATGACCAGCAGCCAGGAATGCTGGGAGTTGCAGTCCAAGACATCCGGAGTGCACCAGGGTGGAGGAGGCTGTGTTACTGAGAGAGTGGAAGGAGCTCAACACACAACGTAGAGATCCGTTCCCCCAGTAGGTGTGAGGATGCCCCACCAAGGAAGGCCGCCATTCAGTGGCTGCTCAAGTCCCAGGTCTGGCCCCTGGTATCTTCAGGAAGGGCTCCTGACAACTCCGTTCTGAAAGCCCAGAGAGCTCATGCAGAAAATAAGAAAGGAAGAGACCGATGGCTTAGCTCTGTGTGAGACAAGTTCCCCATAGTCCATTATTTGACCCACTCTTCTGCAACGATGGTCAAATACCATTTAGCTCTTTCAACCAACTATGAATGCAGCCCGACTGAGTTTACAGTTACAAGAATGCTATCCGCATGGCACGCAGCGAGCACATCCACCGCGGGTCCCCAGCTGCTGGAAGCCATAAATCTCAATGACAACGTGGCAAACACACCTGCCACTATAAAGTGTAAATTGGCTCTAACATCACCTTTTAATAGGCTTCCCCCTAAAGGAAGTTGGAAAGGACATTCAAGAAAAAATAGTGCAAAACAGCACATGCTCTGATCAAAACAAGCATCTAAACTAATTAAAATTAGGCAAGTGAATTTTAGTGCAGTCCCTTAATACTCATTTGAGTACTTGTTAAAAATACAGTTGGGTTAACACTCCAGTACCAAGGTGAGTGAGTTACAAACTCACACAGCCACCATTCCAACAGATAAACTGTTTCTCAGCAGCTCAAGTGCAGCTTTGCTAGCCAAGATGGCAAGACAAAGTTTGCTGCAGTGACTGGACAGATGCTCTGAACGGCAGGCATCCGAACGGCAGAATCTCCTGCTGAGCACTCGGGGCCCAGCAGCTGCTGGATCATCTTCCACACCTCCTGAACCTCACCAGGCTGCTGGTTCTGAAAGCCCTTGAATCAACAGGCATGACTTCCATCTCAGCCCCAAGTTATGCAAGATGATGATTATTCATTTCTGTAATAGAATTAGCCTTGCATGTATTTTTTTCCTCGAGAGTAAAATCCATCAAGAAAACACAGCACCACATGGCCTTACCAGCTGTTAGCATGGTTTTAGCACTCTGAATTAGACTGGACGATCTCACAATTCCTGAAATGCCTGAAGGAGGAGAAAAAGGATAAACAAAAACAGATGTTATCCATGATATTATTTTTAAAAAAACAGGTTAAAAGTCAAATATTTTTCCAGTAATACAATAAGCCCAGCATGGCAGCATACCTTGGCAATTGTCCCACCCAACTGTTGGATTTTCTTTATGTAGATTTGAAAATTCATGCCAATTTTCATTAATTTGTATTTATTTTCCTATATGAAATGCCTACATTTACATAAAAACTACAAAAGACCATTTCATTAGAGAGGAAAACCTGAGTTTTCCTACCAAATATGTCCAATAGGAAGGTGTAGCTAAACTTGCTGAATCTGCTGCAACTACCAGCTCTCTTGTAAATTTGTTTAAGAATTTCTAAAGCACCCTTCATCCTAAATAACACACATGCAAGGAAAACACAACATATCACACCATACTTCATATAACAAACTGGGAGGGAACAAACCCATAAAACCAAAATGTAGGCAGCTGTAATATGTTTGGTCAAATAAAAATGTCTTGACTCAGCACTAAAAAGATTACGCAGTTGGTGCCAAGCTTCTTTAGTCAAGGTATGGGTGCCACCACAAAGGATATCTTCTCCATCATACAAATATCACACACTGTATTAGCCAATGCATTTCGAGAAGGTACTAAAGATCTTAATATATACTGAATGTTGTTCTTGCATTTTACTATATAGTTATAATCTGCTCTGTGAGAGGTTTTATTTTGAAAAGTAGACTATGCAGCTAATAAATGAATAAAAGGGGGAACAAATGAATTGGCAGGATAGTATGAAGGTGCTCCTTGAGGCATTTAAGGTCCCAAGCCACTTAGCCCTTTGGCAGCACCAGTACCTTGGCCTGGGCTGAAAGGTCAATGGGTAATAATTGGCATAATGTATCTACAGCTCGGTAAACCAGTCAGACGTCTAGCAGCTGAACTGTGCAAATTTATGAAGTCAAACAGAAATCTTCCAATAATACTTTGTGGAACCAGCTCTGTATGAGTGCAGTCATTATCTCTCTGGCATACTAACCCAACACACAAAACTAGTCTGTAAGAGTAGCTGATAATATCCTAGGCCACTGAGAGACCAAAAAGAATCAACAGGGCCACACTCTCCATCCATCTCCCGATCCAGAACAACTAAGGCTATTTCCGTGCCAAATTCCTGCCTCAAACTAGACTGAAGTAAGACCACATAATCATTCCATACAAGAGTGCCTGGGCTTGAATCATAACCAGAAGAGATATTTGTGACTGAACAACTTTCACAACTAAGAACTTAAGGAATGGTAGCACTGGTATCCAGGACCATTCTGTCTATCAGAGAGATTTTAATTACTCTCTAGATCCACCCAACTAGTTCAATTTGACTTGATTTAATTAGCCAAAATAGGCAATGGGCAACCATGGAGATGCTAGGCTGAAGCTCTCCTTGTCTACATCTTTGGGCTACATTAAAAGAAAGAGAAGCAGTTCCCATAAAACCAGACTAGACAGTGCTCTGGCTGCTTCTACCGTGTTTCTTATCTGACAATTATGCCTATATAATACACATATTTGCAAACACAGATTGGTTGTATTCATTGTAAAGTGTGAATGGCTCACCTTTGGCAATAGGCCTTATTGTTCAATCAGATATTGATGTGATGCCAAAGACATACTTGGCAGCACTTTCTCAAGCAGCAAGCCAATTGTTAAAGCAATACCTTACCTCACATATATTACATAATCTGTTTTGCTAGATTTTGAATTCAAGAACGGATATCTCAAAAGGACTAAGATACAATCATCATCCGATGCATTTCACCCAAATCCAAGCCTCTTTAGAAGTTTAAACATGTATATAATTCTACTCAAGTTAAATTAACGTTTAAGATGACTGGGTTGTGCACTCAATCACCATTTTTACAGTACTTTTACAACGTGTCCTTAGGGTTATTTATTATTTAAAACATTTCTATGCCGCCCCATTCGCCGAAGCCTCAGGGCGGCTCACAACATAAAATTAAAATATAATACATATTTTAATTATATGGGTTAGGGTTTACTGATGGGGAAACTGAGGCTGAAAGAGTAGAATTTCCCAGAGCCATTTGGCATACTCATGACTCAGAAGCTATCCAAGTACAGGTCTTGGGTTACATGTATAATATATCATCTACCAGGCATATAGCCCTGAGGACATTATTTTGTTTGGTAGACACCAATTTCTGGCTAGGGCACAAAATAAAATTAATTCTATATTCCCAAGTAGACTTTAGAATTATTTTTCTCAACTTTAGCTCCCAATGCCATACACAAAACAACGTTTGAAACCAAGTAGTAGGTAATATAGAACGACATATATATATGAGCGAGAGAGAGAGAGAGAGAGAGACACTCCCAACAAGCATGCCTATTGCTTATGCACAAATTTTGAATTTGTGTGTTGCCAAGATCACACTGCCAGCTGTTTGATTCAACTGGATATTTAATCATGTTAATCATATTCCATCTTGCTGATTTAAAAAAGCAGGTAGCAAAATAAATGTTAAGATGTAAAGTTCTGAGGTCACCACATATAAAATTGCCTGTTAAAGAATGATGCCCGCATTATCTTTCATCAGTAAGCCTACCCTGGTGTACTACCAATCCACAGTCAGGATCATGTGCAACTTGAAATAAAATTTCTTCCACATCTCTGTTCTTTCCTGGAGGATCCATGAGAGAGGTGATTTGTTGCTGCAGGGTCCTTGGCAAAGCCATTAGCTGTGCAAATTGACCTTCTGGACTCTTATCTATCTGAAGATACAGAAGTACAAACAGACAGAGTTTGTTTTCTCTTTAGCAACACCGTAAAGCATTTCGATATCAAGCTTAGTAGCCACACTCTGTAATCAGATTGCCAGCATGTGGCATAGGGCTGACTTTTCTTCTTCCTCTATTAAAGAGACACACAAAAATCACAAGGATAAGAAAATGGAAAGACCCACCATTCCACCTATGCCAACACGGCTTACTGCTCAGGCAGCCAGAGACTCCCTAAGCTATCATGCAGGGAGTTTCCACATCACCTGCTCCCTGGTCGTTTTCGCTGGAGGTGCCAGGATCTAATCTGCAGGCAGGAGAGGTGCTCTGTCCCCTGCCTATGGCTCACCCTCCTTGCTGGGCATTTTAAGCCCTCTGAGCGCAAAAAAGCCTTCACACTCATTCAGTAGTCTGCCACACTTATTCAGATCTCCAAGCTGTTCTACTCAGCTAAAACTGCTCTGAGACACTGTAAAGGCCAGGATACAAAAGCTTTAAATAAATAAAACCTGCAAACAGTATAATGCCGACCACTCCAACAGGTCTTCATCTAAAAATGTGAGCTGGTTTTAGCTTAAGGAAGAAGACTCCTGTTCAAGTCCTACTTTCGCCATTGATTTAATAGCTACCCTTTATGCAAGCTACTCTCTCTCCTTCCTTCCGTCTAAAACTAAACATTATATGCAGATGTCTATAACAGTCTCTAGACTTCCTTCACAGCTACTTTCACCCACTGGGGGAAGAGATACGAGCACCCATGAAGGAAAAAGCAGCTGGATGGAGTGGAGATGGGGCCTGCAGGGCAGTCTTAACCAACTCTCTCCTTCCTTTCCAATCCAACATGCAGCCTTCCCATGCTGCCTTTCACAAGAAATCGCCAAAAGCAAGTTAGCTACTAGCATCGCCACATTTATATCTCGCTTTTCTTCCAAGGAGCTCACAGTGGCGCACATCATTTTCTCTCAGTAACACCACAGAATCCTCACAGCCACTCTGTGATATAGGTCAGGCTGAGAATTAACGAACCAAAACCCCCACCTAAATTCATGACTGAAATCAGATCTTCCTGGTCCCAGTTCAACACAGGGACCACTAATGACTCCCTGTGTGCAATACCAGGAGAATGATTCTGATCTGCCTTACTAGGTTGTTGTAACGTAAAGAAAAACCAAAAACATTAAAAAAAAAAAAGGTGACGTCATATGAGTGAAGCCTTGGGAAAAAACTGGAAGAATAAAATAAGTCGTGTTTCCCCGTCCCACCCCAGTCTGCTACAAATCTCTGGGGAGAAATGCGCCCTTACTTTTCTGCACATACTTTTTTTGTCCCCAGCCCCGCTCCAAAACCTTTATATCTCTATATGAGGTGCCTAAAGTGCTTGGAATGCCTAAAAAGAAGTGATGTAGCAAAATTAAAGTTGCTGTCTTTTGCACAAGTCACATGCTACTTACAGAATCAAGCTGTGGATTTTACTCCTGTCCGGGACTTAGTGCGCATTACAATCTGAATTTCTAAGGCAGGGTGCAGGGTTTCTGTGCAAGTCTGAACCTGCACTTTTCGTTCACCAATTCACCCCTGCTTGCTTACTATTTTGATTATTATGAATAGCTTTCTGCAGCTATCTACTTTCATAATTTCCACAAGCTGCAGAAAAGTGTCATTAACATTAATCAGTTACCACTCGGAGTGTTCATCTAGAGTGCAAGTGAGAATTCAGTCCACACTAGCCAGCATTTTATCTTCTGCCTACAATAAACTCAAAACTCAAAAGGCTGCCAAACTCACTATTACAAAAGGTAGTAATACAGCTTGCAACACTGAGGGCATTTCATTTTATTTCCGTAGGAAGCACAGCAACTTGGTGACAAGATCGGGCAGTAATCTATGAGTTTTCAAAACCAACCTGTGAAATTCCAACTGACATTTCTTCCTATGCACATATGTGCATGAACACAGAGACTCTGTGTAGCTAGCAATGCAGCAGGCTCTGCACAGCAAGAGGGCTTCAGATGTCCCATTTCTTGGAAAAAGAGCTATGCAGCCTCTAGGAGCTGACTTTTGCAACTAAGAGAAATTTAAAAACAGTATTGTGACATGTGGGATGAAGGGGCTAGATAAAGGGGGAGAAATGTCAAAAATCTTCCTGAGCTTGCAAGGCCAAGAACACTTGCCCAACAGCACGCTGGACACTGACCAAGACATTTATGAAAGCCAAGCTTCCGCTACTTCTGGGCATGATTGTCTTAGATCTCCAGGCGATGCTTTCCAGAACTGACAATGGGGCCTTGGCACACACATAGGCCCAGTGGATCAGAGCCTCATTCGTCCTAATGTAAATGACAACCCCCAGGCCACAGGGCTATATTGAGCCATCTGTTGCCACATGGGGATCTGCCTAGCAAATGTTATTTGGGAGACATTAAATTCAGCTACATGCTCTTAAACTGTGGCTCTTCACATAGAGATGATCAGGAAGAGGCTCAGAGATGCTGCCATGTTGGGATCTCCAGAATAGGCAAATGCCAGGTCCCTGGCACAACCAACCAAGTCACCTGCACACAGGACACACCCAGGATTGGCTCATCTAGAGACCTGACAAAGACAGCTCTCCATGCCCAATGCATGCCACCTCCACTAAATAAGTCAGTACCCATCCAGGTCAGGGACCCATATTCAAGGTATGCCCATGAGCCTTCCTTTCACTTTGTCCATTTGCTTTCATCACCTAGTCCTCCTTACCCTACTTATGGTCTTGGGAAGAAACTCCTTCCCAAAATTAAGACTGGGAAGTCCTGCAGCTGGGAATGAGTTCCAAGGGGTTGGTGTCTTTAACATCACTGAAGCGCTTCCTACAATTGCCAGCACATGCACTCCTGAACAATTTTGCAGGCTTTGAGAGGAGCCCATGTTTTGCTGTGGTTCCAGGCTCCAAGCCATATGGAACTCAAAGTGACTTGCAAGGGCTTAGCCAGCCTCCAGTCCCCCATAACAGCTGGGTACCTGCACTACTTTCAGTCATAATCTAGGACTAGCCCATTTACTATTCTACTCAGCCTGACCCAGTATTCCAGTCCCAGTAATGAAGTGCCAGATCACAGCAGAAAACTAGGAGCTCCTTTCTACCACCTTGCCTTTGAGATATGTAGATCTGCACCTTAATTTCCTCTATCCAAGTTATTTTTTCTCACCTCACTACTCTCTGAAAGCTTTACATGTACTCACAAGCCAAAGTAGTCACTGTCTCCAACCCAACGAGATCTATGTCTATAACAGCAATTATTGTGCAACTTGGAAACAAAGAAATAACTATCTCATCCTATAGCCTGCCTGATCATCAGGTGTATGTCTTCCTCTCACTCCATTCTCCACCTTGTGAAACACCGACCTATTGCTCCATCCCTTCCTCAATTC
Source organism: Varanus komodoensis (assembly GCF_004798865.1). NCBI lineage: Eukaryota > Metazoa > Chordata > Lepidosauria > Squamata > Varanidae > Varanus > Varanus komodoensis. The sequence continues at coordinate 10,255,260 of NW_025336346.1, forward strand.
TCTCTCCCCGTTCTTGCCTCCACCTGTAAAATTCACCAAAGAACTGCCAATCCTTCTCAAACACTCTGCATGTCTCTCCTTTTGATATTCCTATAACAAGCCAAAAATTTGAATACTCTCTGGTTGATGGCCTATTGCTATTGCCTCACATGGTAATTGCTGAGGTACACCATGACTCTGGGGTATAGATCCTAAACATGTTCAAACACTTGGACGTACCCACAAGCACTGTATCATTAGCTGCTTTTAAAAATGGGTAACAAGACTGAAAAGGTCTACTGCCTACATTTCTGTTGCAAACCACCTTGTTCACCTTGGGCACACGGCTTCTAACAGCCACTCAAGCCATCCAGAAGTTTCTTTGCTATAATTGAACCACTCTAAATTAATATAGTGTAGCCTCTGAACAGCTCTATATTAATTCAGAGTGCAAATGGCTAAGAAAGCAAACCTCAGTCACTGGTATTTCCATCAAACAATAACAGCATTTAGAAAGAGAGGCATGATGCAATACGTTTTACTAAATAGCTTCTGGAAAAATGAAAAGCAACCTTAACAAAGCGATTCAGAAGATGTTATGCTGTGTAACATAGCGTCCTGATTTGGTAGTTGTATAAATGTACATTAGCCCTTCCGGCATCTAGCTTGCAGAGAAATAATTGCTAAAATAACCAACTGTCAACAATGATAGAACTTCTGTTTTTCTACAGAAGAACCCAAGATCTCCAGTTCATGATTCTTAAGGCCAAAAGAGCCATTGCTTTAAATATATTTATTATTACCTAAGTTTGTATAAAAACCACCCATTAGTGTGATGCTCTGTAGTTGGCCAATATCCAGTAAGGGTTCCCCCACCCCGATTTTTATTCCAGACTAGATAAAGGGGGTCTGATCCAGACTGGCACCCTGGAATGGGGACTCTTAGGATGTGAACCTTGCATCTACCTGAGAGTGACAAAAGATACATCTGCTCGACACAGATTAAAACTAATTCCTGTTGACCTCAGAACCCAGTAAGATTATACTACTTTCCAAGCACTGGATTTAAGTATTACTCTATGAAACAAAAGCCCATATAACTGCCCATGTGCAGCAGCAGTTATAATTCAGCAACCCAAATAGATCCAACTACTACAGTCTGCCATCCCGGTACTTGCACATCACACAGTTATTCAGCAATGGAAGTCAGTCGGGGTGCCATATACTCAAGGCACGTTATGTCCTTGAGCTGAACATATGCGTGCACCCAAAGAGTCCAAGCAGGAGAGAATGGCTGGGAGTGCACACCCACAAATATCACACCAACAGCAAGCTTTTACAAACATGACAATGACTTACCTCTAGCTTCCCCTGCTGATGCTTGTACACCACTTGTGGGCAATCTTGCAATATGTTATTGTAGAGCTTCTGAAAATGTAACAGGTTGGGCTTCACTATGTTCATCACTTTTGACTTATCTTCTCCAATTATCATTCTGAAATCACCTAAACCAAACCAAGTTGGTCAATATACATCTTGTACGGACATTAACTTGATATCTTACCCTGGTTGCAAAGGGTGGATTTGGAATTATTGTTGGTACAGCCACTCATGCAGGATTACTGGATAGTGTGCTTGGCTTTCAAATGTCATGTGGGAAAGAGTTTTGCCTGCCTGCATGGTTGGGAGACCAGATTTGCTCAATGGAAGAGCCATATGAAATAAAGTCAGAGGTCTGAGAGACACCAGGGGCTGCCCATGGGTGGCAATGGTGGACAGCAAGTGGGCACCCGGAGGCGGCAGCAGAGAGTGCCAGGCGGGCTCCCACGAGGTGCCACCGGTGGCGAGCAGCAAAATAAAATCAAGGAGCTGCATGTGGCTCCAAGCCTTGATTTGGCCACCTGCGGTCCACTAGGACAATAAATGGGCAGAGGCCCCAAATGAAAGCTTCTAACACACCATGACAATTTGACAAACATCAGACTAAATGCCATTTACGTTTGCAAATGAAGCAACTGCAAGGATCCTGCCTTTATTCCCATGGACAGTTCTGCATGCTCAAATCTCAGTTTGCACAATGTTCCCCCTCTCAAAAATTGGGGGAGATAAAAATTTAGTGTCCACCCATAATCTCCTCTGCATGGTGTATCAAGTCATGTACCTCCATGGAAGAACAGATGCAGGCATGCCGGAAGTCCCAGGGCTGCAAAAACACCTGCCTGAAGCAGAGAAACGACCGGGCTGCATGGACCCAGGACCTGACTCTGTATAGAAATATAGAAACAGGGCGAGTCAGAAGGGGCCTCCCAGGCCATCTAGTCTGACCCTCGGCTCCAGCCAGCTCTGCTCATGACAGGCCTACCATGTTTGAGGCCTTGTGGCGAACGGGTGAAGTTCCAGAGGACTGGAGGGTGGCATCAGTGGTCCCAATTTTCAAAAAGGGTAGTGGAAGGGACATGGGCAATTACAGATCAATTAGCCTTATGTCCATTGTAGGAAAAACAATGGAAAGGCTCATAATAGAGAGAGATCTAGTGATGCTAGATAGGGAAGGGAGGCTGGCAGCCACACAACACGGCTTCCACAAAAACAGGTCCTGCCAGACAAACCTTGTGGAATTCTATGACAAGGTTTCGAGATGGCTAGATGGAGGGGATGCAGTGGATGTGGTACACCTGGATTTCAGCAAGGCCTTTGACAAAGTGCCCCATGATATCCTGGTGGAGAAACTGAGGAGTTTTGGGATACACCAAAGCACTGTCCGGTGGATTAGGGCATGGTTGACTGAACAAAAGCAGAAGGTAACCATTAGTGGGGAATCATCGGGATGGCGGCCAGTGACAAGCGGGGTCCCCCAGGGCTCTGTCCTGGGGCCAATCCTGTTTAATCTTTTCATAAATGACATGGAAGAAGGGATGAACAGTCTGCTGATCAAATTCGCAGATGATACTAAAACTGGAGCAGTGGCCATAACTGAGGAGCAGGTACTCCAGATCCAAAAGGATCTGGACAGACTATGGAAGTGGGCAGAGGACCACAGGATGGTGTTCAATGTGGATAAATGCAAGGTCTTGCACTTGGGGCATAGGAATGGGTGTCATAAGTACAGGTTAGGGGACAAGTGGCTGGAGAGCAGCACTTGTGAAAGGGACCTCGGAGTGCTGGTTGACTGCAGGCTAAACATGAGTCAGCAGTGTGATGCGGTGGTCAAGAGGGCTAACGCCACCCTTGGTTGCATAGCCTGAAGTGTGGCTTCTAGATCGAGAGAGGTATCACTATCACTGTATACGACTCTGGTGCGCCTGCAACTGGAGTATTGTGTTCAATTTTGGGCCCCTCATTACAGAAAGGATATAGCCAGGTTAGAGTCAGTGCAGCGTAGGGCCGCAAGGTTGGTGGCCGGTTTGCAGGGGATGGGGTATGAGGTGAAACTGAGGGAACTGGGTCTGTTCAGCCTGAAGAAGAGGAGACTCAGAGGGGATATGTTGGCGACATACAGGTATGTGAGGGGATGTCACACGGAAGTGGGTAGAGACCTGTTCTCCCCTGCAGAGGAAGGCAGGATGCGCTCCAACGGAGCAAAGCTCAGAGAACCAAGGTTCCATTTGGATGCTAGGAAGCACTTCCTGACAGTTAGGACCCCGAGGGTGTGGAATGGGCTTCCCCGGGAGGTGGTTGAGGCCCCATCGGTGCAGGTGTTCAAGGATAGGCTGGACATGCACATGGTGGGCATGTCGTGAGTGAAGCCAGGGGTCAGACCAGATGGCCCAGGAGACCCCTTCTGACTCGCTCTGTTTCTATGTGCATGTCAGGGAGTGCCAAGCTTCCTAAGCTCCTATGTCACCTGCATGGGGGGACACAAGAGAATCTCCTATATCCTCAGCTCTTGGATAAGGATCCCCAGTCACGCTAGTTTTCCCTATTTCCACATGGATCCACAGGCAGGGAACAGGCCCTGATAAGCTCAGCAGAAGCCCGAATCAAGCTACGCCTCTCCGTTTCCCCTCCCTCTGCCCACTCATTAACAAAACAATAAAAATGGAAATGTTAGAAATGAGATCTGGCTCATGACATTCAGTTTATAAGGAAATGAACTTTTTTTTAATTTCTGGAATGATAAATTTGAAGATGATGTGCATTCCTACTCATTGCTTATGTTAGTGTAACAAATCAATCTCCTTTGCAGTTCCTAAATTCTGATTTGTTTATAAAGAAAAGTAGCCTGTGTGAATGCACCACTTTTACAGAAACAGAGAAATGTCCTCTATTTATCTTGGCTATGTTATTGCAATTTTTGTATGCACCATTTTACAGCGTTTAAACTTAAAAAAAAAAAGAATCTATAAGTGGAGTCTGTTTTGCATGTATTTTCCTTCTAAAGTTGCACTTATAAACAAATTTAAAAGAAAAAGAAATGGTACTTTAAGAAGGGCTACAAGATGACCATAAGGCAAATCTAAACCCAAATACACTTATTTTTTCATACTAATGTAGTGTCCCATATAGAGATGAAAAATATTATATGTAAAATTTTAAATGGTTTAGTTATTAGAAAGAATGAGGCAGCAGCCAAAACATTTCAAGTCACTTTCAAGCAATTATTTCCTGCCCACCCCATGGCCGAAACATAAAGGTTATCTTTCCCCAGATTGTTTCCCATTTGATATTATTGCTCAAGTTTCATTTCTAGTTCTATCTATTACACACCAATTTTTTCTTGCTTTTTTGATTTAAGACAGCTGCCAAAAAGAAAAATGCGTTATTTCCAATGTCCAGCAAAATAGGAAAGGGTCTAAGGGTGTGTGTGCATGTGTCTGTGTGGAGGATAATAATTCTGTTTTGTAAAGAAACTGGAAATGAGTCCAGCAATCACAGCAGGAAGTAGTTTCAGCAAAAGAGCACTATTTTAAAAGGACAGGTCAGAATATCGACTGCATTAAGCTTTATGCAGTAAAAAGCCTTTGCTAAATTGAAAAAAGACAGCATAGAGCAACAAAAAGGCTATTTTCCCATGATTCAGTAATATCAAAATTTGTACTGCACCGTTTCTAGGCCAGATACCCCTACACAAAGGCATACAAGTGTTGTCCTAAAGAATATGCCTTAAGTTCCCCTGAAAAACTCACCTGGGCCATTATCCAGTCTTCTCTGACAGAAAGTTACCCCAGGGAAGGTCAGAGGTAGTTTGTCAATTTCCTTTACCGTATGCAAGCATAACATACTCACTCAGCCTGAATCATGCTGTGCCAACAAGGCTTCTTTGCAATTCGGAGACAACTGAGTCAGCCACCTTCCACCATAACACATTATGATGCTTTCCCCCCACAAACTTAAACTCTCAAGCATTAAACAAGTCAGTTCAACTGGAGCAGACATTACAACTCCAAGACAGGCAGCATGAGTTGCAATGTATGACCTCGACGTAGTTTGGTTTGGGCTTCTGGTTCTACTGACATGTTGTTGATGACCTCTGACGTCTGACAGGTTTACTATAAGGTCTGGGAACGTGCTTCATTCTATTTTTGTTATGAAAATACTTAATCCTGGCTTTTGGCCAAAGGCAGAATAAAAATGACTGAAAAGTTAAAAACCCCAAACTGGTCATGATAATAAAAACAAGCAGTTAGCAGCAGCAGTATCTAAAACCAACATCTCTCCAGAACAACCACCAGAGAGCCCAAATGCAAAAGACCTTCTTAGCTATCTACATGGCCAAACATCTAGAAGACACCAGGTTGCCTATCTAGCGTAAAAAGTAGAAGTGAAAGAGCAAAATGAACCTTTTGCCAGGATGCAGTTCCACAGATTAGTTGCCAGCTGCTAAAAATTATCCATTCAAGGTTGCCACACTTCAGATGGCAGAGGAATTTGGAATACAGGCTCTGAGAAAGAGCTTAAAGGTTCTGGCAGCTTTGCGTGGAAGAAAATGATGGCAAGCTGGTAGAACGCAAAAACAGTCTGTTTTCTGCTGGCTTTTCCTTAGCCATTGGTAGCTGCTCATCCGAAGTTCTTACAGAAACCCTTGCAAGTCAGATAGGAAAGTCAAACAGGATGTGTGAGCAAGTTAGAGCTGAAGTCAGTGACACCTCCTGCATTCGTGTTGACTACCCTCTAGCTCCTTAATAAGACAGTGACAAAAAGAAGCTGAAGTTCATACTAACCACAATAGGAGAGTCCAGCAATCTGCAGGTAGAGGTCTTCCTCTGAGAAACTTTCGGGCAACATGAGAAAGGCTGCTGTGATGGCACTTTTCAAGTTGCTGGTGAGGGCAGCTTGCAGTTTAACATTCTCACTCTGAGTCAGGATTTTCACCTGGAGGTAGTCAAAGAATTCAGAGCAGGGCATCAGGTGAAAAGTGTCAGCAATAATCATTAGCAGCACGCCATTCAGAAGCTAGGGATGGGGAACATGGCCCTCCAGATGGTGCTGGACTGCAATTCTCCTCTATTGGCTATGCTGCCAAGGGCTGACTGGAGCACCACCTCAGTGCATACGAATTCCAGAGCAATGCCATTATGAATTAATAGAGATCGGTAGAAACCTCTTAAGTTGCTGAAGCACAGTCTTATGCAAAGCAGATCTCCATCCTTATAACTTAAACAGCTGAAGATCAATAGTAAGATTTAGGAACCTAAAATCAATGCTGTACATTCAAGACTGTGCATTCCTATAACATAATTATTCTTAAAGCTAGAGCTATACTGAATTTACTGACTTAAACATAGGTAACCTTAGGCTAGTTTTAAGATCCCTTGTATCCCACAAGGCTGAATACCAGAAGTGATGCCAAAATACAAGCCACATCTTTTTCTATCAATTCTTCTATCAATGGGAACAGATTTTGAAACTGAAGGAATTTCTGATGTCTATGATATTCATGGCCAAAATTTCCAAAGGAATTGCACAGGCCTCTTGCTTTCTAGCATTCTATTTTTTTCTTCTGTAGAAATGATATATGAATGATCTTGTTTTATCAGAAGGTAATAGGGGAATACAGTGGAAGACTGTGTTGTCATTTAGTCGGTTAAAATTAACACATGTACATTTTTGTATTTTTGCCGGACTGTTTTATTTGACCTTATCCCTGTTAAGGTCTGCCCATACAATGAGTTATTCCGTGAAAACATTAATGCAGGTATGATGTTCTTGACCTCCACAGACTTGATCCAGCACACTGCAAAGTATTGTCTCTAATCTAATTATCAATTTCTTCATTAAAATGTGATGGCTGGGGGAAAAATCCCACAAGATGGTTTTAGAGTGAAGGAGACAGCTGGAGCTAGATGGAAATGAAACAAACAGGCTATTATCACAGTGTTCACTTTTACAAACATGCAGAAGGTACGTGGGCAAAAGCTATTCCATAACAAAGGGATGATTGTATCCAGAACTTCACAACTGAAAATATGTATTTCTGAACACAACCCTGGAGACCCAAATTTATCTATGGGGTACAAGCTTATTATTCTTCTATTATCTCCCCTACATTTGAAGTGTGGTTTTTGTTAGCAACATAAAATCCAAACCATCTGAATAGTTAAAGGTAGTCTGGTCCTGGGGGAGGCTATTTGAATGCCTGCTTTCAATTTGCTTTCCTTCACGATTTTAAAAGCCTAATTTTACAAACAAGCATATTTCCTTCCTCCAGGAAGAAGAAAAAAGTCATTCTGAACTCCTAGAAGCAAAAATGTCAGCAAAGGGGACAATAGGAGAATACAGTGGAAGACAGCTGCTTTTGCCGTCTGTCTCCAACGGCCAAATTGCATAGTCAGTTGAATAACCAAGTGACCAGACAGCCAGTTCACCTCTGCTGAGAACAACTGTGTTTACATGCTAGGAAAGTTCTATCTTAATAGCTTATCTGCTTGGCTGAGTGAGGGGAAAAATCAAGCAAGAAATCAAACAATATACAAGCAAAGGAATCTGTACAATACCATAATCCAAAAGTGCGAAAATGACTATCAATAATGCATCCAGTGTATACATTTATACTTTGTTTGTCTTTTAAGAAATGCAGTGCTGTGACTCACGCCTCTTAACTGAATTTATACTCCCATTTTATATGGGAAAGTAAAAGACTTTTCTCTTTTCTCAAGACTTTTCTCTTGTTTTACTGGCAAAATCTAACCTTGAGAGCATAGAAGGGACAGTAGCTCAGTGGCACCTCATGCTTTGTGTGCCTATGGACCCAGGCGAAATTCAGCCTCTCTGCTAAGGGCTAGAAAAGTCCTGCCCAAAACCCTGAATAGCCAGTCAGTGTCAACAATAGTCAGCTGGATTGACCAATGGCACAACTGAATATAAGGCAGTTGTGCCATTGGTTCCCTATGCTCTTATTGTGCCCCTAAGCAGTAAGGCTCACCCGGGATAAGATTGAGGAGGAGGAAGAAAGTTATGGAAGCCACCTTGAGTTCTTTAAAAGGAAAAAAAGGTGGAATATAAATAATGAATGGATGGCTGGATGACCATGTTCTGGTGATGGAGGATGGAGAGACATTTTCAGGCTGATTTTTCCATATTCAACATGAATATACAAAGCAACGTAGCTCATTTCCAAGCATTTTTCTCTGAAATAGTGCCCTCTGAATAGAGTGGAACTTAATCCCAACTCATCACACACAGAATGGCATCCTTAGTTTCCTACGCCACAATCTTTCAAAGGTGTGAAGTTGCCTTATTCAACATCATCTTACAAAGCCTTTTATTCTCTGTTACATGAAGGCCATCAGGTCCAACCCCCTGCTGTTGCAGGACACCACGTTACACCATCCCACTCAGATGGCTGTCCAGTTCCTTTTTGAATGTCTTTAGTGTGGGAGAGCCCACCACCTCTCTAGGCAGCTGGTTCCACTGTCGTATTGCTCTGACCATGAGGAAGCTTTCCCTGATGTCCAGTCTGAATCTGGGTTGTCGCTTCAGCTCATGGGCATTACAAAAATCAAATAAATAAATATTAGTCCACCAAAAATCTGTAACCTATGTGTTTATAATACTTCTATACTACTTAATATCACAATCTCAACAGTTTACATGCCAAAGTTGGAAGAAGCACAATTAAAATACTCAATTAACAATTCCAGCTACAAAAAAACAATGGAAACATTAGTGGCAGTGTGAAAAAGGCATGAGAAGATGAGCCAAAGGAGCAGCACTCTGCCCTCAGTTACATGTCTAAGCAAGCACTGCACTCTTTTCACCAAGCATCACTTTGCAGTCAGGCTTCTCTGGAGTTGGGAGAACTGCAACGTTGGGAAAACATCATTTCAAAGCACACTTCAATTCCAGCAAACTTAAAAAGGTTTAAGCTTAAAAATGCATATGCATTCTCTGAGGACGAAGTTCCTCTGAAAGGCGAACTCCTATATGGGCAAATATTGGATCAGACTGTAAAGCTTCTCCAAGAATTCTTATTTTATACACAAACACACATTGGCTCATCTGTGCTCCTTGACTCAGGGGGAAGATAAGCTACATAGCTCCTGATGTTCCCAGACCATCAAGGTCATGTACACCACAAGTAACAATTTATGAATTAGTTCCTAAGCAGAAGCCAAAAACAAAACAAAAAAAATCTGTTGATAGATTTAATAGGTACCACATTTATTTTCTCACTAACATTGCAAACTTATGCAGAAGTAGGTTCCTTTGTCTCCAGGGTAAATGTTTCAGATTGCAGCCTTAATACACCTGCTGTGTACTAACTTTGCCCAATATGATAGCTTACCCGCATACTTAGGAATTTTGACGCAGACATTTCTGCATTGGGAAAGCAAGAATTCTACAATAATGGTATCTCTTGTACTATAGGGGTATTTAATGACCAGCTAACCTTTACTGTTTAAACTCAAGTGGACTGAAAATGACAATGGTGCAACAGGCTTTATTAATGCACTTCAGCAGTTATCCAAATTGTGTTCCTAGTGAGTTTTCCACCTTGTTCAGAAAGTTCAGTAGTGGCCTAAAGTGAGATCTCAGTGGATTTGAAATAAGAACTAGAAATTTTATTTATCTTGCTAACAACTGGAAGGTAAGAAATCTGGAAGTATCAAAGTAGAAAGTGGGTGCTTTCTACCTTAACAGTACATTGCACTTCCACAAAATTTGCCATATCATCTCACACAGTTTGATTAGAGTGTTTCTATTTAAATAACTTACATGACCATAAAAATGTAGTAACTTTCTCATTTTATTAGAACAATTTACCTCTTTATCTTTGTGGAAATACCCTTAGGTGTTATGTTAGCCAGTTCACTTCTCTCCCTCTCTCCCCAGTAATTTGTATTAAGCTTTTCCTTTTATTAAAGTGCTGAATAAAGTTGGGAAAATACATAACTGGTGTAAACATTCATTTCACTCTAAGAACAGATTCACATGTAAAGGTTCTTCCTTTCTAGTTTGATTCTAGCATACATAGAATGCAAAATAAACTGAAATGTCACCTTAAGGAGAAAAATCCTCTACAATCTTAAGAACCCCCCCATGTTTTTAAATTTTGGGGGTACCCTAGTCAGTTGTAACCATGGGCAAATCATGTCCTCTAGCCTAATTAGTTTGCCTTCTGTAAAACTGATTTTGCAGAAGCCAATATGAGGCCAAACACCACCTTACTCTTGACTTGTATTTGATTTATGGTCCGGTTCTAGTCACACATCTCCATCTGGTTAGGCATTCCATTTTCATCTGTAGTCAGCCACCTGCTTCTAAGAAACTTACCAGCAATGCAAGACGGAAACAGCATCTCCCTATTTATCTATACTATTTGTTATCTAAAGTAGCATGACTCCTGAACAGCTCCCACCCTGTTGAGGGGCTGATAAAAGGCTTCCATGAGGAGTAGAATTCATGGGAAGACCCCACGTGAATGGAGCCGAGGCAAAAGTGGTAGGAATGGCTTGGCAGAAGAACTGGGACTTGTAACGCCCCTGATTTTATGAAGGCACCAGGAATTCAGCAGCCTCCCTTCCAAGCAAGCCAGGTCCCATCACACATTTTAAATTTAACAGAACATAAATGTACTTAGCACCACAGCTGAGCATTAAATAAAAAATCAACTATGGTGTTTATACAGTTCTTCAATATGAGGTTAGATGAGAACTTGGCTAATCCAATCGTATGTGGTATCCAAAGAAAGAAGCCAGGAAACTATTGAGAAACAGCCAGAGAGGCCTGGGAAGAAGAAAAGAGTTTACAACTCTCAATAGCCATTTGTGCCCTACTCGAGATGTCCTCATCTGAACTATGTACATCACAGTAGCACTGCTGCAATACTCCTTGAGCTAAAGAAAGTAAATACACAGGATGGCAGAAGTTAATCCCTTTCCAACCTCCCCTCTAAAAGGGGGGGGGGGAGATGTTGACACATTCAGCCTGAGTCACAACTAGTTAGGACACAACACTGTAATCTTGGATACTAGGATTTTTTTTGCTTGACTTTCTTTTAAAACAGAGAAATGCAAAATCCAGAACAGCAGTTTCATCATGTTTAATATCGCAGTTGGATCTGTACAAAGAACTTGTTTTCATCATTCAAGCCTGCATCTGTTCTCAGTCATACAGTGGTAACTGTCAATAAAAAGTATTGCATCATCTACCTGCTACACCAAAGATGATCATGTTTCTATATTCAGGTAAGAAAAAACAGACTTCAGAGATTCAGTAGAAACCTGTGTTTGCGCCTGTTCAACGGCCAAATCTGGCACTTTGCCCAGAAACCCACTGGATTCTTCCTTGTCATTGTTATATGCCAGCAAATCATCTCTTACTTTTGGCAACCCTAGGAATGAATTCCCTCCAAAATGCCCTGTTCATCAGAGCCCTGCTCAGCTCAGGATCTGTAGACAGAGCCTTCCTAGTACCTCTGAAGTTGTATTTGTCATTATTCACATGTCTAATTTCCAAGACTTTGGAGCAGATAACTGGTTCTATATAAAGCTCATTTTAGAAGGGAGCCAAGACAGACAAAGCACAACAAATGCATAATACCTGCCCTCCTATGGGCTTGACCTTGAGCAGTAAATGACTGCTGAGACAGAAGAATCTTATATATTTTCCTAGAAGAAACCGCACACTAATTTAGACCTCTTATGTTTATTGTGGTATGGTCTTCCCACGGATCAAGCCTATACCAAAATGCACAATGAGACAGACTGGAAGGGAGCATTTTCCACCAAGATATTTCCACACTTGGAAAGCTAATCATTTTGATCAAGATACTTCTGAACAAATCCCTCCACATAGATTCTAAGGTGCTCAAGTTCTGTAAGAACTGAACATCATGCACAGCTAAACATCTGAATCAACATTAGGCTTGATCTAGAGTCCTAAATCGTCACTTACAAAATACAAAGTCGATTCCTGTTCTTTCCACAAGTAAATGCAAGAGAAGACATTTCTTACACCAAGTTCACTGCCAAGAGCCCAGGTATAATCTTCGCTTGGATGTGTTATAATTCCAGAAACACGCTGCAAGTGCTATTTGTGGCTTCCTGTGGCAGGTAACTAGCTCCCACTAATGGTTTCATACAATAAAGAAAAATATTACACCTCAAGATAAACTAAAATAGGCCAGTTGGGAATTCAAAAGCACCCAAAGCCCACCACTTACAGAATCTATCCAAGGCTGATCCTACACCTGGAGCCCCGCACCCCTCCTACTTATCAGATGAGTCCTTTGTATTTCAAGCTGAATGCAGATTTTCTCTTCCACCATTTGGCTTCATTCTGCTTCCACCTAGTGGTTAGTCAGCAGACATGAAATGTGCACTGTGCGAGGGTCTCTGAGGTAAATAAACGAGCAAGGCACTTTCAAAGCTTAGCACGCAGGCCTTCCAGAAACTCCTGGTACAGGCGGGACAACAGTCTGCTGGGCTCTGAGCAAGAAGACATGGGCTTCAGCCCCCACTTCACTCATTCACTGGGGACACTCAGGAAGTCGTTTTAATGTTTTAAGCTGGACACTTTAACTGATCTGTACTTTGACAATGACTGGAGTATAGAAACTGTCCTATGGACATCCAGAGGGTCACCGCTTTCCCAGCACCGCTGTATGTCAGACTGCTCAGTCCTTAGGCTGACTGTGCAGCATAGAAGGGAGGCTAGCTCTTCTTCCCCACATTGAAAGTCATCATGGTACAGTAGTTAAGACTGGGGACTCCGGAGGTCCAGGTTCTAGTCCCCACTCAGCGATGAAGCCAACTGGGTGGCCTTGGGCCAGGCAGAGTCTCAGCCAACCAACCTCACAGGGAGGGGATTGTAAGGATAAGATTCAAAGGAGGAGGGGTAAGGGGTAAGCCAGCTTGAGTTTCTCGGAAAGTTAAAAGGCGCAACAAAAATATCATAAAATAAATTAAATAAATGCAAAGGCTTAGGTCCACACTATATCATATGGCAACTATTCTACATACCCAGCACTGTCAAAGGTGCGGTGAGTGAGGAGGGGCAGAAGATCAAGAGGCAGGCATTCACTCCCTCCCTCCTGTCAGGCAACACTGTACCAGCAGCACTGCAACCTGTCTGAACTTCCAGCAGCTGGGAACAGGACAGCTCTCCCTCCACCCAATTTGAAAATAATGCAACCATTCAGGCCTGGCTTGACTTTCCACAATTAATTCCAGTTTTAAAGCTGTATTTAAGCTGACCACTTCTGCCTTCAACAGAAAGCAGCCTTCCACACCCTCCACCCTGACTCGGAATGCATTCCGAATCTTGCCTTGCTGTATCTCCTGCTGAAGATCACCCACCACACCTTTATTTGACTTGCTACAGAGGGTAATACCTGCTGGGAATGGTGGGGAGGAGGGGAGGATCTGCAGAGCAGAAGCACAGCCAAAGCTCCACAGCTGCCCTCCCTTTAAAATCCAAGTGCCTGGTTTAAGCATGCTTTTTAAAATGCGCAAGCAACGCAACACATACTCAGGGCCTCAGACAAGATGCAATCCTGACTTTGCCAGCATTCCAACAGTCCAGAAGGCAAGTGAATTGCCCAGCTAACTCTCCAAAGAAAGCAGCAACTGAAGCCCTGTGTCCCACCAACACATTCCCGGCACCACTTTCTACAGCCTCCGGCATTTTCTTGTGGGTATGACTTTTACTCTGCCATGTAGACAACTGTGCAAAAGTACCGGTTTTTGCAGACGCCCAGCAACATAGAGAGTCTTCCAGTGAAGCAAGTCTTCCAGCAGAACATCAGTACTAATGACACCATATTTGATAACCTGAAAACAAAGAAAGCTGAATTACATAAGTGTAAACTGGAGAAATCACAAAAAGCAAAGCTGCAAGGATAGAAACACACGAAGGATAAATCTTTCAAGCATCCTTTGGAGGAATGGGTCTCAAAACATGAGAAAACAAGATGTTTAAGATTTTTCATTTTGAGAAGGAATAAAGGGACAGAAACATTTGATGGGAGCAGCACTTAAGCCCCTCAAGTGCAAATGGTTGCAGATTCCCTTACCTACCATCCACCATGTCCCTGGATGCTGCAGTCTGCCCCCATTTGCAAGAACCCGAAAACCAACCAAGAGCTTTGAGCAGCTGGAAGGGAAGGAGACTCTTTGAAACATGGCCCATCCTGCAGTACAGGTAATGGGCTTGTATCTGAGGTGATGCTCCAACCTCCCAAACAGTACTAGCAGGAAAAAAGAAAGAGCAGAACTTCCCAAAAGCGTCAAGCAAAGAGTTCCCTCTTAATCTATCCCAAGATTGTTTTAGAAGCAGTAGGTGGGGTGCATGTATTAAAGTCAACACACTTTTTTGCATTGGGACTCCTTGCTCCTTTACTAAAACTGTCCTTAGGCAGGTCCAAGGCTGCAAAGTAAGGGCCCTGACATACCAATCTCCAAACACCTTGCTTGGGCTAAAAATGGGACAGTTAACAGAAACTTCAAGACAACAGAATCAGGGCTCAGAAAAAAGTTGGATTCTGCAGCTAAGAAAAAACAGTTGTTTTTTTTGCAGGTAAGACTACTCTCCTATAGGACTAGAGGTCCCCATCCATTGAGGGGCACATCTAAGAATCTGAAGAAATCCTGTGCTTCCACCACAGAATGGCTTGCATGGAGGATGTGGCTATTCACAGAATGGCTGCCAGGGGGCCTGGCTAGAGATGCAGGAGAAAAGTAGCAGGGATAGAGGCTTGGAAGGGGAATGAAGAGAGTTGCTTCCTGGTCCACTTAATTTTGGTCTGTTCACATACTTTTCCCCTTTGCTCTTTCCCACCACAGCCAGTCTTGCTATTTCTCTTCCCTCAATCCCTTTCCTCCCTATTTCTCTCCCTTCTAGCTTTCCACTCATCCTGCCCTTCCCAACCCTTACCCTCACTTTCTCACTCATGCAGTCCTTTATATTGCATTTTTCCCTCTCCACGGCCTGCTCCTGGCCTTCCCATTTTTTAATCCTGACAACTCTTTACCATGCTGTTTCACCCCACTCCCACCTTTCAGCATCTTTCTCTCCTCTCTGCAAGTTGGCCTGCTTATAATTCCTGCCGACTGAACAGCTGATCAGTGGTAGGTCCAAAAAGAGGAGGAACCTGAGGTCCTCAATTAAAAAAAAAAAAAAATAGAAAGGAATAGGAAGTAGAGAGTTACACAGGCAGTAATGGATGCCCCCACAGGTGCCATGACAGCCACACTGCAGGCCCCTGTGCTAGACTTCCCTCCTAGGGACCCAGCGCTACCTGGTGTGCTGAAGCCCAATCAATGGAAAGCCTCCATTGAGGCTCTGGAATGCCAAGCAAGAGACAAAAGCACTCGCACTTGTGACTCCCCCGTCTGTCTTGTTGGGAAGTGAGCAGGATCCTTTTTCTTACATGCCACCACATCCACAGCAGTCCAGAGATCTCCATGAATTTTGGAACATTCTTAGTTCCAACACAAACTTTTTGTATTAGACAAAGGGTCAGTGACCTGGTTTTGAAAGCTTTGAAACACTGTAAAATGTTTTAGGCTGACTCCTACGGTGCCACCGTCAATGCACGTTATCATCCAAACTCAGAGCCTGACGTTCATCTTACGCCCCAAATAAGGGGTGGCAGTGATGGCAACATTCCCCCCACCACATTTTGCACCTCAGTTTTTACCTAGATGGCTGTTTCTGGCTATCTAGGTAAAGAACTGGGGAGGGAGGGAAGTTGGGACACCAACCGAAGTCTGTGCAAGTCCTCAGCTCCAGCCTCCTCCCCAATCTCTACTGTGCCTTTTCTTTCCCTTTGAGGTCTCTCTGTGGCCTAGAGGGAGGCAGCCAGCATGGCTCTTTCTACAATGGGGACCCTGAGAGCTGGGTCCCCAGATAATCCTACAGTCCATTAGACAACTTCAAAAGGCCACAGGATTTCACCCTTGTTCATTTTAGCTTGGGGACCTGCTTTCTGATAGGATCCCCCACCTCCATGAAATAGCCTTTCTGTAATAAAATACATTGATTTACATTAAGAGCAAATAAGTGCATTTTTCATAGAACATACTGTCTCCAAAACCTATTTACATTTCAGTGATAAAGCTCAAAAAGTCTGAGACAATAAAATTAGCTTTACAATTCTACTGGCTTTTATAGACATCCAAATTACAGTCTTCCAGGAAAGCAAATTACTTTACATCTCACCAGTACCTGGAATTACTTCCTGAAGGAGCTGTTATCTGACATGGACTTATTAAAAGATGCAACCTATATTACTTACCCGACCATTGCAAGGTACTAGAGTATTGTAGTAAATCCCAGCTCCATAGTTTTGGATGTTACTGATTAGCTTGGGCCCCAGATATTTTAGAAAGGAATAATGATCCCGATTCTTCGACAAGTTCATCATATGCCACATTACAGAATCATCAACGACAAACACAAAATCCAACATATTTTTCTATAAAGCAAAAGAGAAAGAAGTTTATTGAACTCTGTATGACACAATCCCAAAACAGCTGTATTGAAAGTCTAACAGCACAAAATGACATGAAGATCTGAAAGAACATCAAGGCAATGCTATCTTTTGCCACACAATTGCAAGCAAAGGTTCACGAAGCAGGTTTGCCCACATCGGTGCCAATTGGCTGGATCCAGCACATGTTGTGATAGGATACCATAAAAATCAGTGTTAAGAAGTCATGGCTAACTTATGTTCCATTGATCTCAGGGGAAAAGGAGTGTGACGGAGACCAAAGCCTGCTGTATTTAGTTGTTTGCATCAGAATTTGACCACAGCTAATAAAAATTCCAATATTTGTAATTCAGATTATATAGTACACACAGTAAAATGAACACACCAGATTACAGATCCAAGAAGTTAACAGCCTGCCAATTGCAAACTGCAATTAATAAGCTGGAACTAAGTTGTAAAAGCCTAATTGCAATCCTAAACATGCTGGTTGGAGAATGCTGGGAATTACGGGGGGGGGGGTTCGTTTCAGCATGCATAGGATCGTCAGGTTCAGACAGCCAACCCAAATCCTACTGAAGTTATTCCAAGGTACTTGCAGCTTGGATTGCAGCCCTAGAGAGAGGATCCTAGCCCAGAGACTTAAATTAAAGGTTACTATAAGAAATTTACAGTATACTGCGCGTTAACCTTAAAGTAAGCTCCCTGCAGAAAGGGAGCCTTATTCCAAGAAAGAACGCAAAGAATTCCACTGTTAGCTACTGACTCTGTTGCAATTAAAGGTTGTGCTGCGTAGGTGGAAAGAAATCCAACTAGATTGTACTCAGTGTTGGCCCTACTTAGCGAAGACCCACTGAATGAACAGGGCGTAAGTCGGGCTGACATACAACCCGTTCTGTTTTCCAAACAGGTGCACAAGAACGGGGTGATCTGACACGTGGGAAGAGCTTCGAAAGGGGCAGCGCTGGAGAGAGCGCCGTGGCTATACAGCTGAAGGGGCTCTCCTGCGCCTCCCCTTCCCTGGAATCGCTCACCTCAGTTTCCCGGGCAGAGGCTCCCGCTTGCTGGAAGACCGCGGACCCATAAGCAAAGGCGAGGCTGAACTCTTGAGGGAAGTGGGCTAAGATCTTGCGGAACGGCGCTGCCGAGCCCAGCAGCGACATGCGGGCAGAGCAGCAGCAGCAGCGCGCGCGGTTTGCGCGACGCCTCCTTCCAAAGGGCGGCGGGAGATCCCGGGCGGAAGCGTGGCGCCGCTTCTGCCTTCACGCCCGTCACTGAGGAAAGGCGGAAACGAAAGCGGCACCAGAGAGAAGCCACGAAGGGGCGCCCTCCAAGGCCTTCGCATGCGAGAGCGCCCTCCCTGGTCCGGGACTGCGCCAGGAGGTATGGCTGTGCGATCTGATCGCTGTGAAAAGGCAGTCTCTGCATAGAGTTCACCTCTCAAGGAGATCCAGGTTATCATCCGATTGACCCTGGTTCTCCCTCACCCATTTTCCGATTCAGAAAGGTAAGGTAGGAGAGGCTTGTGCCCTTCCTTCACTTTGATGGTTCGATTAACGTTGGGCAAAAACAGATGATCCGAAATATAAACCATCTCAAGCAGGACATACTAACATACATTTGTTCCTTCCACTATTCATAGGAATGGGCAGGATTTCTGAACTGGCATTCAAATATAGCACACATTAGTCCTATGCATTTTACTCTACTGCATGTTCAGAAGGATTCATAATATTCCTTAATTGTAAATATTATAAAATAAAATATGTAAGCTTGATTAACACACACAGACATATATGTATAAGAATGAAGACATAGAAATAAATAATGAAACAGCTTAGCTGTCTAGGCATGTATGCTGGATATATTGCAAAGCAGTCTTCCCCAAGCTGATGCCTTCCAGGAGTTTTGAATTACAATTCCCAGGATTGGACAAGGTGGCTTGCCACTGATGGGCATTGAAGTCCAAAACATTCAGAAGACACATGATTGAGAGAAGCTGCATGATTTTAAAGGAACCTGCGATGCATATAGCTTAACAGAGTTTACTCCCATGCATGCAAGTCTAGCACTGCAAAGAGATTTTAAAAATTCATTTTAATGTTGCACACCCCTACCTCAGAGTAATCCCCTTTATTATCAAGGATACTTCCTTCTGAGTAAACAGCTCGGTAAAGCCCTAAATTGCTTGGGCAAACTGGTTGATTAAACTACAGGGGATTCACAGAGCTTGATTTAAGCTATTAAAATTTAACAGCAAGTCCTCAAGGAGCAGCTACTCTTGAGGGATGGCCAAAGTTCAAAACTGTAGGACATACCTAGCATTAAGCCTGGGCAGGCTAGTCACATCCCCAAGCATTATTTATGAAACCAGAGCCATCCACACAGCTAGGAATTGAGAAATCCCTTGCCAGCGCTCCCAGCTCAACCCCAGGTAGCCCAGTCTCAGAGATCTCTTCCTAAGAGAGAGAAACTTTTGGCACTTCTTTAATATAAGTTTAAATTGCACATATATACAGCCTGAGCTCAACATGGAGCTTAGTGGCATTTATGCCCCCAACTATCCTAGCTCCCTTCCTAGGGGAACCCACATTATTTCTAGCCGAGGGCACAGTCAGCTCCCCCTTTCAGACCAGCTCCTACCACAAGCTGCTATCCTGCTTCACAGGAGGAGCTCCTTAACTCCTTCCCCACTGGAAGAGGAGCCTGCCCATCACCTGACTTTCTTAAGCCATTCTAACTCCAGCTGAAGAGTATCAGCTGTCTTTTTTGAGATCCTAACTGCTATTGCCTCAGGGCAGCTACACTGATCTCTCTACTTAAATAAATAGTACAAAGAGTGAGTTATAGGAAGGTTGTTTAACCCTCAAAGAACCCACAGTGGCTGGGTTTGGACAACATGCTGCAACTCTGCTGGGGGACACATATTTACCATGGTAGCCAGAAGCACCCAGCAAGCCCTGTGGCTCACTGGAGGCTAAATTACCTACAATGGGCCAGCTTACAAAAGTTCAACTCAATCTAGCAGATTAGTAGTTTTATATACATGTTGTTGAAGGAGGCTACTGCAAGCACCGCTAAAGTTGGGTGCACATAAGCAAGCAAGCAAGCAAGCAAGCAAAGGCATGAGCTAAGTTACTTGCTTCTAGATGAGAAGGAATACATGTTGTCTGTTGTACAGGTGGAGAGGAAGGGGAGAGTGCAAGAAGAAGGGAGCTGACTGAGTTATGGGCCAAGAGTGGCTGTTGATAACACACATTCTCTATTACCCTTAGTGTATGGATGTATGTGGTATAGATTCCGTTAGTCAAAGGAAATAATGCCATCGTTGCAGCTCCGGTTTTGTGTACCTTGTCCTCTGTTTGGACCTCTGTGTTATTGGCCTTTGGATTGCCTCCTGATGCTGCTTTTTGGAATTCTGATTATACTTGACTCTCTCTCATATGGCTAACCTTGGCTGCATCTTGACTTCTCTCTGGAAAATCCATGATTATCCAGTAAACTGTGCCCAACTCTTTGTTTGCTTTGACTTCTCTATTGCAATTAGCTTTGTGTTTGCACAACAGAGCTGAATTTAGTTGAGGTAGGACATTCCCTCGTGCTCTACGTATTTTCCAAACTTGAATTAGTGTTGCCATGTCTTATCTAGTATGATTTAATGTGTAGCAAAAAAGAAAATGGCATTATTCTCGAGAGATAGCTGCATCATTATGCTAGTATTGTATTCCACTGTAAACATTAACATATATGGAAACCTTAGATAAGAACGAAGGCCCTGAAATTCAAATAGAGCAGCTGCACAACTACAGGTAGTTCTGAGGTTGCATGCTATCAACTGTAGAACTAGTCTTTACCTGGGCTGTACTACTTCAAATTGCAGGTGGAATATCACCTTTTTGAGCGCACAGTGCAGTGTTCTTTTTAAACAACTCCTCTAAAGTAGAAAAGTAGCACATCTGGGAGCAGACTGGGCTACGATCTCCTTGCCGCAGTAGCTTCCAATGCATAGGGGTTGTTATTGTCTTTAATGTGGGTGAGCAATCAAAGGTAACCCCATCCACAGTTTGAAACAGCATGTGTGCTGCTTGTGATGCTAATACCTGGGGCATGATTCTGAGGCCATTAGCAGTGATTCCATCCTAGTCTGTATGACCCCTGTGAAACATTGACTCTGCCAAAGGGGTGGGACTGAGAAAGAGAGGGCCGGTGAATAGGAAATCTGAATTGGAAAGAGTGGGAAAACTGAAGAGGTAGGAGATGCTGTTGCCACTTAGACTGCTGAAGGCCTTTGCTGATTTGGTCTAGGGAAAATTTGTATGTGTTGGAGGGGTGAATCCACATAGTGAATTCATGTATATCATATACCAGTAATTTCTGACATCTTATTTCTTGTCCCTTGAATGTTGCTAATTAATCAGGAAGATATTGTGTGTGTGGCAAGGGCTGCTCATTCTCAAAGTCAGGGTAGCAGTTACTGAAGAACCACGTTACTGAAGAACAGACTTTATAATCCTAAGAACACTTAGCAGGAAACAAGACCTTTTTTGAACTCTTCTCCTCTCCTCCTATCTGTGGCTTGATAAAAAATAAAAACAACATTACAATGGAGCAATCACTAAAACAAACTAAAATCTGATCAAATAAATAAAAGCAAGAGGTCAAATACAGTGAATTAAAATGTTTAAGGAGCAATCTTATGCATGTTTACAAGTCCTACAAAGTCCCAGCCAGCACTGAAAATGATGAGAATTGCACCCACACCCCTGGATGTCATCCGGTTGGGGAAAACTCGTCTGTAGGAACCTGTGCCCCAAGCCTTTTACAGCTTTAAAGGAGAGAACACACATTTATGTCTGTAAATCATGCATATTGAAGTTAAAGAATATAACATGTTGAATACATAAAATGTATTCCTATGAAAATCCAGTCTATGGTTTCTGATGCATTAAGAGCAGAGGTCTGTTTGTAACACATTTGCTGGTACAAACTTTGTACTCATTGCTTTGAGATTGTGTTGCACATAGCTGAACTTTAAACAATGCAACACACAGTGGGCAGATTTGCATGACATAAAGTACAGTGTTTTTTGCTTTGTTTTTTTACCAATGTTTATCTCTTGGGTTGTCTAAAGCTCGCTGTGGTATTTTGGCATGGTATCTTTGGTTTTAGAAACCACAAACAGAAGCAACAGTCTTGATCCCATGATGGGTTGTTGTGTTGTCCAAAACCAGAAGGCACAGCTCACTGTGGTAACCAAGTCCGGAACCAGAGGGTTGCTTGGCTATGGTGGCCCGTTTCTGCTCTTGCCCAATGGGCAGCCAAAGAGAGTCAAGGGCAGCTGTTGGTTTGCTCAGCTCTCAGAGGTGTCTCTGCTTTGCTTGCCTCCTGCTCTGAAGGTCTTCTTTGGCCTAACAGCAGCTGATCAGCTGGCTGGTGCAGCAGAAGGAGCAGCGCTGCCCTCCTGATTCCTTCACGCGCCGGAGGCAGCCCCTGATGAACACTCAGCCGCTTCCCCTGCCACCAGAGAGTCTCTCTTGCAAGGGGCAGTGACGAAGGGGCTACTGGGTCTTGTTTCCTTTCCTTGCTCAGGCATGCTGGAGAGGCGAAGCAGGCGCCGAGGGTCACGCACGAGGGGCCTCCCCCGGGTGCCAAGGGGGCAGAGCTCAGTGCTGCCGCTTCCCTTTGCTGATCCCCCTTTTTGCCTGAGCATGGACCAGGCACCCCACTCCTGCTGGCATAGTCCCCTCTGGAGCAGGAGGGGAGGGGCCTGATGCTGTGCTTCAGGGCATGCACCCTGCTTGCAAAACAGAGACTTACTGGCATCCACAGTGAGCGGATCCCAGCCCACAGCTGTGCTGGCAAAGAGGAGCCTCAGGCCTTCCTGCAGCATCTCCCGCAATGCTGCCTGCAGGACTGAGAGGGAAGGAGAGAGGAGAGTTTCCACCATGGAAACTCTCACTGAGGTAAACAACTGTGAGCCATGGTAACTACACAATTGTCATTGAACCAAGTCAGTGTCTCAAGGGTGGATATGGCTATTGTGAACCTTAATATTAGCAAGTCTTGATATACCAGTTTCTTAGACTTTAGCATGTACTTAGAGGACAAAAACATCTGTGTGTGTATACCAAAAAACCCTGAAATAATTGGAAGAATTGGAATTACTAATGGCAATATTTGTTTTGTGCATCCAGTTACAAGCAGCTACCACTTGAGGTCCTCTTTTCCCAAAACTAGCTTCCATTTCTAAAACAGGCGACACTTTCTAACTTTTGTGTGTGTGTGTGTGTGTGTGTGTGTGTGTGTGTGTGTGCGCGCGCTTCTACTGAAAACACCCTCTTTGAGCAGAATTAGTACAGCTAGTTTCTTTTGTCACAAAAAACAAGATTATGCAAAGGCCACTTTTATGGAGCTAAGACTGTGCTGGTGAACAAGTATCTGTTAGGCAAATCCTTTCAGGCATAATGATGATTAGTTAAGGTCCTATTAAAACCAGCTGATTGTGTGTCCTCCATTTCAAGATGAAGGATAGGGACAAAATCTTGGAGCCCAAAGGCCTGGACAAAGGCAGAGCCCCCAAAAGTGGGCTTGGATAGGCTACAAGGAACTAAAGGTACATGCAAGCAGATAGCAAAGACATTCATAGTAGGCACACGTACATTCATTACGTATCCCTCACTTTAATCAGAATTCCTCGGATGCTTTATATTAAAAGAGACCGGTATAAAAAAAGTGATCCCTAGTCCCAAGGAGTCACAACCTAATGTCAAGAATGGGGAAAAAAAAAAAAAAACAGCCTTTCAAGAGTCCGCTGGGGGTGTACAATCAAAAGAACACGTGCATACAGTCATACAGGAAACACATGCAGCTTGTAGGCAACCCCGAAAGGATGGCAAAGATGGAGCCTGTACAAGATGCTTTTATAACCTTTTATAAAAGTTTGGGGATGGGGTGGGGGGCATGCTAGAGGCGTATTAGAAAGCGTTGAATGGGGTTAGGACAACTCAATACAGAAAGAACCTACAGGAAAGGCAGGCATTAGCGTGTCTAAGGTGTGCCCCAAAGGACAGGCCTTCCAGGGCAGGGACAGGAGCATCTCTAAGGCGTACCGGGAAGCAAGACTTGCAACATAGATTCCTGATCAGATCAGCAATCCCATCTTAACACTAACGCTGTTCTTACAGTGTCAGGTCTTTAGCTGCCATATTATGGCAAAGCTTCTGCTCATTTTGGCCTGGCGCTAATGAGACAATTTTGGCAGTTCAAAGGGCCTTTAAGAAACCTGTAAGGCCTAAAGGATGGGAAGTGCAAAATATATCAGGGGCCAGCTAGAAGATACAACCTCAGAGCTCTTTTGCTGCTGGCTTTTAAGAACATTTTGTTGATTCTGCTAACCTGGAATAGAGTGTTGAACTGGACTCAGAAGATCCAGCTTCTAGTCCCTACCCAGCCACGAAGCTCACTGGTGGCTTTGGCCGCTCACAGAATCTCAGCCCAACCTACCTCACAAGTTTGTTGTTGTGAGGATAAAATTGAAAGAAGGAAAACTCTGCAAGCTGCCTTGAGTTCTTTCTAAGAGGAAGAAAGCCAAAGTATAAATGCATTTTTATTATTATTATTATTATTAATAATATTATTATTATTATAACATAAGGACACAATCTATACATGTTTACACAAAAAAGGCCTCTAACTCTCAGCATGTCTAGCCAAGACCATTTTTCTGCCTGGGATTTGAAGCGATCCCAGCTGCAGAGATTGCACTGTATTTTATGGTTCTTTGTTTTGAGAGAAGCATTGCCAGAAGCAAGGCTTTTCACAAAAGCGGGAGAATAATAAGTGAGCCGTTGCAAGTGGAGAGACACAAATGTTCTGCCTAGGAAAAATAGCTGCCATGGCTAAGGTTGCTGGGACACAATTGGACCTTTCTGTGTGCCCCCAAAGGACCATGGCCTCATAGGAACTTGAGAAGCTTGTTCCTATGCACTATGTCATGGCCTCTTCACCTTCCGCTTGTTCAGGCACTGCAGTTGGAGCTCACGGTCCCTCGAACCATCCAGTGTGATTTATAGTCCGTAATGGAAGCTGGTTAGCCAAACACAAATTCCTTCTGGAAATCAGGGCCCTGTCCAAAGAAAGCATGTAGGAGGCTATTTCAAATTCAGTGTGCATTTGAGTAGAGGGCTGCTTCAGGAACAGATTGCTGGGGCAGAAATATATGCGGTGCTTTGGCAACGTTCTCAGCTATTGTGCTGTGGAAGTATTTGTAGAATCTTAAAAAATAATTCAGGATCAGAAATTGTCAGTGGCTCTCAAAGTCGCTCCAGAGATCAGGAAAAAGAAAGTATTTCCCTGCCATGATGGCATCTCTGTTATTTAATTAGAGACAGGAGATCTTTTTGCGATTGGCTCAAACCTAACATAATTTGTGTTAAAAGCCCTCCCCCGCACACCCGCCTCCTCCCCCAGTGTGCCCGCGATCGCGCCCGTCTCCCCCCACCCCCCTGCACAATCGCTGGGGTGGGGGAGATGGCCGCGAAGTTCTTTGTCTCTTTGTTTCAAATTTTTGTGATTAAAAGAAAAAAATATTTACAGAATGGACTAACCTTACCTACATTGAACCTTATGGGGAAATTTGACTTGGCTTACGACCAATTTGGGTCATGGCCAGAGTCCTGGAACGGATTAAGTTCGTGAGCCAAGGTACCACTGTATTGCTTTATCCATATTCAGCGTCACTTCTGGTTTTACTCTGGAATAAAAATAATGCCATACAGAGCAGGGGTAAGAAGCATTGCTCCCAATCCTTGAGTAGTGTTTGTGCTTGCAAGTGCTTTTGGGAGTTGTATTCCAGAGTAAATGCAGGGAACCATATTGCTTGCCCAAAGACAGTTTCATGAATGCTCTTATGTCATTAGACCTAATATCAGATTAATCCTAAAACAGAACCAGGAATGGCAACAAAGGGTAGCGTGGAGTAGCAGCCCCTCCAACAACTGTTTCCACTACCCTGTAATGGTCTTTGATCCTCTTCACTGCTGTAATGAATAATTTTGGACTGTAGAATATATGGTTGCTCTCAAGTTGTACAGGATAAGACACTCCTACCCTGCAAGGCAGGTGAGTGATTTTGCAAATGAACTTGTAGATATTTCTGGGGAACATCTGTGCAAAACTATCAGATGATGGTTCCTTTCAAGCCTTGCTACATTACATTAATGTAATTCCAGCTGGTTCGTACATAAAGCTAACCCATGGTTTATTAAATGTTGACTTTTGGATTGTCAAGCTCTGCAAAAGCAGCCACCTTATCTACAAAACGCCATATTTGTTGCTGGGTTGTTACCAGCATTGTTTAAACTGTAGAACTGTGCACTATGAATCTAGAACTCCTACAATGACGCTTAATAATCTAATTCATAAAAGCAGGAAACCAATTATGTTTGCTTCTGACACAAATCAGACTGACTCATTCTCTCTAGGATAACAGTTCGCTTCATCTCAGAACATTGGTTGGACTACTAAAGCCTTGATCTTGTCTACATATGAATACATGCTACTCTTTTTGTATCCTTTTTGCTCTGTGTTCTTGGAGTAGAGCTGTGTCCATATTAATGATTGTAAGTACTAGAAATACAACCTAGATTTTTAAAATGATAATTAATCAAATCAAGAGCACGCCTAATGCATGAAATACATAGGAACATGGTGCTCTGACTCTAAAATAATTGTTGTGCACAGCTAACTCAGAATTAAAATTCACAGCACAGGAGGAGAAGCACAATAAATTGCATCGAGGAGACAGGAAAATATATTATTGTGATGCATTGTGAAATTATGTATTTCAGACCAATGTCCTTGTGCAAACTACATAAGGCTGAAACATGACAACCAAATTTACAGTCAGTAGCATGCATTTGTTTTCTGGATGCTACAGTTTAAAATTGAATGCATTTGCTGTCAGGAGCACAGTATTCATATATACATGATAGGATCTGAGTCAGTGATGACTAACCAGGACAGAACTCTTAGGAACATGGTAGGTAGCTCTGTGAAGACATTGCATTTAATAAGAACACAAATGCATTGAATCAATCAAGTTGTCACCAACTCATGGCAACCCTAGGCACAAACCATCCAGAATTCCCTGCCCTTGACAGCCCTGTTCAGCTCTTGCAAACTCAGGGCTGTGGCTTCTTTTGTGGAATCACTCTATCTCATATGTGTGATTCCCCATCTTTTATTTAAAAAAAATATTTATTTAAAAATTTCTATGCTGCCCCATTCGCCAAAGTCTTGGGGCGGCTTACAAAACATCAGTTAAAATATAAAACACTAAAAATATAAAACACATTAACATTATAAAATAAGTCGCCCTGGCCGAAAATCTTCTGCCTATTACTTTTCTTAGCGTTATGACAGCCATAGCAACTGTTAAAAATCTCTGATAAGGATTATTAGGAAAGGGATCAAAACTAAAATATAATAACTTTGATACAAATCATAGGTGCAAGCACCTTGGAGCATAGGGTACAGTGTTTGTCATCATCTCTCTAAAAAGGCTGAAAAGGGAACAGAAGATGGCGAGCGAAAGGATTGGGGCTTTGAAGCAACACCCCTGAAAGGAAAGATTATGACAGTTGAGGCTGTTTAGTTAAAAAATGAGCCAAGAAATGGGGGACATGAAAGAATTTTACAAGATTATGTATGGTGTAGGGAAAGTGGATATAAAGAGGGTTTTGCCCTGCTTGCATAGCACTATATCCCATAGTATCTGTCAAAGCTAAATGGTGGGAAGTTCACAGAGAAAAAGGAGTCATTCTTAGCTCGGTACATAGTGAAAAAATGGTGCTACCAGAAGATGTAGGGATACCCACAAGTTTTGATGGCTTTAAAAGCCACACTTCCCAAGCTCCGCTTCAAGCAATTTTTCATCATGTAACCCTTGAAGAAGACCTCCTCTGAGCAGAAACCTGACTTACCCATTTCCAAAATGTCTGCTCCCCTGAGGATCAATTGGAAGGAGCAGTTCAGGAAGAAGCCAGGCTCATGCTTGACAAGGAGGCAAGGCCCTCCGGAATGGCTGGCAGGAGGCGTCCCTTCCCTGCGACAACTCAGAGCCTGATGAGATGGTGGGTGAGTCCCGCAGCCACTCAGAGCACCACTGATATTGCTATATCAGCTTTTCTTTGCCATGCAATCACCCTTCTGGGGTTGCTGACGGGGACAGGGCGTTATGCTCACATGACTCCAGTCCTCCGTCAGCTTCACTGGCTTCCCATTGAAGCCCAGGCCCAATTCAAGGTGTTGATTATGACCTATAAAGCCCTAAACGGCTTGGGTCCTTGCTACCTGAATGAGCGCTTACGTCCGTATATGCCCGACCGCCCTTTGAGATCTGCAGGAGAATCCCTTCTCCGGGAACCTTCCATGAAAGAAATTAGGAGAGTAAGTACTCGGAGGAGGGCTTTCTCTGCGGTGGTGCCCAACCTATGGAATTCACTCCCCAAAGAGGTCCGCCTGGCACCGTCGTTACTGGTTTTTTGGTGCCAGGTAAAGACCTTTTTATTTAAACATCATTTTAATTGTTAAAATATATGATCTGGCCAGGGCAACTTTCTTCTTCCTTCTCTTTTCTCCTCCTATATTATTTATTTACTTATTTTATACTGATAATTTTAATTGTATATTATTATGTTCGTAACTCAGTGTATTTTTTGTATTTTTGTATGTAATGGTAATTTATTATGTTCTATTGTATTTCAATGTATTTTATTGTATTGTAAGCCGCCCCGAGGCTTCGGCAAGGGGCGGCATAGAAATGTTATAATAATAATAATAAAATAATAATAATACCTAGGACCAGGACTCTGTTCCAGGAGCACAAATGCAGTGGAGAGTGGCCTTCAAGCCAGTGGGACTGTAAGGTCCATCTGTTGTAGTCATACTTGCCCAGGTGTTCAAAAGAATGCAAGTGGTAATTAAAAGGGGGGAGGAGGTGCCCCATTCCCTTCCCCCCAAAGTCCCAAAAGCAGGAAAGGTGGTTCAGAATGGTGGGATCTTCCTGTGTACTTAATAGGAGAAAATAGACAGAAGATGGTTGAGTAAAAGGGCAAGAATTCAGCTGTTTTCTAGGTACACCTAGAAAAGAAATTATTTTTATCCTATCCAGTTGATGATCCCCTATTAATAGAAGGTCTTTTGACTATATTGTCATCCTCTAGGTCCTCTCCCTTGGTTTTGAACCATTCTGGTGGCTTTTTGGGATGAGGAAAGTCAGTTATTAATATTCAAACCAGAAGACTTACATAAAGTCATAATGCCACCATATTGCAGTTTGTTAATAGCATAGAAAGTAGGAGAAAGACAAACCCTGACGAAAAATCCTGCAAGAAGGACACATTATTCCCCACATTTTGTTATTATATAACAAAAGCAGCAGAAGAGGCCTCAATAAACAGTGGGTTAAACCTCTCATGTAGGAAAGTCCTTGGTAATAGAGCAGAAAGAGAATGGGATCTAAAGAGTGACAGGCGGGAAGTTGTGACCCTCCCCCAATTCCCAGGATCCTCCCAGGGCTGTGGTGGGAGAAATCACGTTAATTATGAAATACCTGTTTGACCCTGGTTTCCCAGAGTCTACTTAATTTCAGGGTCTTGACCAGGTATTCCAGCACCTGCTGCACACTGGGGTCATCAGGCATTGCAGCATTCAGTACTACCTGTCCTGCTGGCTAGGCTTGATGGGAGTTAAAGTCCAAAACTCTGGAAGAGCAGAAGGCTGGGGAAGGCGGCAGTCATCTTGGTTCAGCATTTCATCGAAAAATGCAGTAAGGTTTGCTTGCACATTCACAGCACAGCTTTTCAGAGAGCAGCTTTCACAAGATGGCATCAAGCTGTGCTATAGAAAACAGTTTCAAAGACCTTAAACCATAAAAGAAACATAACTAGCCTTTACAAATCCATACCTTATTATATTGCTTCCTTTTTATCTGCTGAGATCAAACTTGAATCTATTCTCCCTGCCTTCTGCCCAAATATCCTTATATAGATCAATGGTTATTAAGTGGGTCATATTTCAGCCTTATTTTTTTCAGGTTTTCCTTTTGGGATTCTAAGGCTGAAATTCTTTACCCATTTACCTGGGAGAAAGCCCCACTGACCTCACTGGGTCTAATTTCAGGTAGATGCATCTAGGTTTGCACCGGAAAGGTCATTTTTCTAACTAAATCATGATCATTCTATTTTCATATTAGATTTTGTTTGTTCTTCCTCAAAATATGAATGTTCTGCTTTCAGAACTTGTTCACAGCAGTCACCGGTAGATTAAACAATTTTTGAGTTGATGATTCTAGGTCCTTCATTTTTGCTTTTATGTTGCAAATCATACTTGACCCTCAAACAGATTCTTTGGTTTCTCATTTTCTATTTTTACAATTGTCTATTTTTACATTTGTATTTCATTGTGTATCACTATTTTACTGTATATTTTTCAATTGTAACCCTCCCAGGGAGCCTTATGGCTAATGCGGTGGGAGAAAAGTCTAATAAATAAATAATGTTCAACCTCATTCCTAGTCTAAATGTGGAGACAGAGATTTGAAGATGTGAACATTCCCAGACAAATTACTTTCAAATGGTCACACATGTTTTCCTCAGTAGCAGCTCCAAGGATCTGGTTGACTGGTTCATAAGAACATGAATGAACATGTGGATCAAACCAAGCTGCCATTCAATGAAAGGATGGTATGTGATTTTAAACTGTACATGGTTTTTCAGGAGGCATAATGTCAAGTATACTGCTGAATTAGAGTAGAAGTACTTCCACTTAGTTTTCAAGATTGCCTTGTTGTTGTGTTGTTGTTACATACCATTAAGTCATCTCCAATTTATGGTGACCATGTGAATGAAAGCCCTTCAAGATGCCCTCTCCTTGACAGCCCTGCTCAGCCCTTGTAACCTCAAGGCTGTGGCTTTATGGAATCAAGCCCTGTCGTATTTGGTCTTCTTCTTCCTCTTGTGCCTTCAAGTTTCCTTACCATTATTCTTTTCCAGGAGACTTGGCTTCTCATGATATACACAAAACATGTCAGGTTCAATGTTGTCATTTTTGCTTCCTGGGATAATTGGGGCTCAATTTGATCTAGGACCATGTATTCATCTTTCAGTCAGTCCAGGATATTTACAAAGCTTTCATGCAGCACCATGTTCTGAACACCTCCTTTTTCTTCCTATCAGCTTTCTTCACTGCCCAGCTTTCACACCCATACACTGTGATCAGGAATACAATAATTTGGGTGATCTTGGTCCTGATCTCCAGTGAAATGTCCTTACACTTGATGGTCTTTTCTAGTTCTTTTCATTACTGTCCTTCCAAGTCTCAGTTTTCTTCTAGTTTCTTGGCTGCAGTCTCCCTTTGAATTGATGACTGAGCCCAGGTATAGAAAACCTTTCACAATTTAGTTTCCTCACTGATGACCTTAAAGATGACCTCCTGTAGTCATGACGTCTATTTGCTGAACGTTGAGCTGCAGTCCTCCTTCCTGTCATCCGTTTCAGTTCACCCCTGCTTTCTGCCAGTAATATGGTATCATCTACATCTCTTAACTTATTGATGTATCCACCAATTTTCATTCTTGCTACTTCTGATCCTAATCCTGCTTTACTTATGGCCTGTTCTGCATACATCCTGAACAGACAGGAAGATAAAATACATCCTTGTTTGATGGCTTTGCCATAAGAAGGGATTCTGTAATGGAGAGCAGTTTCTAAACTTGGATTAGATGATGGTTCTAAATCAAGTAAATGGCTGACATTGTCTGTCACTGCTGGACCTCCAATTACTGTACGTCGTGCTTCCCCCGCCCCCTTTGTCTAGTGCTTTCCAGTCTATTCCAATGATTTTCTCAACCTCACGATTCATTGTCCTATGAGTCAATGGAAGCTGGGTGATTAAGTGATTCATAACCGTTAGCCTCACTTTCCTCTCTACGCAAGAACTGCTGCCTGAAAGCACTCTTTGGCGACCAGAATACTTGCACCACTTTGAAAGGAGTGCCTCTTTTTCTTTATAAGTTCAGAGTTCAGCAGGCAACACTGTAGGATATGAATCTAACACTCGGTTCATTCTTCCGGAGCAAAGGTTAATGTTGTCTGTATTGCCAATAATCTTGTAACACTTGGGCTGTGTTTCAAGAAAATGTTCAGCATGGGAACGTCCCATCTGTATGGAATGTAAGGGAAAGCATAGAGCTAAGATCCACTTAATAACCACTGATCTATATAAGAATGTTTGGAAGGCAGTGAGAAGAGACTCGAGTTGGATCTCACTGAGGCTTTTTTGCAAATAGGACGGCATATAAACATTTTAAATAAATAAATAAACAAACCTGAGTGTTTGGAATGCAATTCCTTTTACATTAATGAAACAGGAAGACTCTTAAAAGAGATAACAAGGATTGGGCTGATATGCAACATAATGAAGCATGTACTAGACCTTGTTCCCCTCGAATGTGGGCAGAGTGGCTGTGATAACAATTGAAGAAAGACTCCAAATGAGAAAGAGCAAGGAGGCAATGTTTGTTGATCAGCCAAAACCTGATATCGATGTAAAAGATGAAATGAAGCAAGCCATAATGTTAATGCAGCTTGACTGGCTGGGGAATACAGATGCAGATTGTTAATCTGTGTTCCCAATAGGTACAATACTCCTATTTGTGACTAATGCTGGTATTTTATACAAAAATGTTGCACATAGATTTTATATGTGTAAAGAATTTAGAATCTTTAAAATGTTTAAATCTATGGAAACTTAAAAAAACCCTAATGTTAGCATTTTACATCTATTAGATTTATAAGCTGGATGTATTACTTGCAGTCATTTTGTTTGCTTGCTTCTTGGAGTCCTGTATTATGCTCTTTGCCTGCTTATCAGTATGTTTAAAAACAACCCTACATCTCTCCAAGACACACCTCCCAGCTTTTTTCTAAGCATGCCTAGGACTGAGCCCTTGACTCATCCTAATTCCCTTTCAAAACCATCCCAAGTACATTTTATGATAGAAAATTTTACAGAAAATCTGCTGTACAGTGGTATCTTGGCTCACAAACTTAATTCGTTCCAGGACTCAGGTCATGACCCAAACTGGACATAAGCCAAGTTAAATTTCCCCATAAGGTTCAATGTAAATAAGGTAAATCCGTTCTGTAACCATTTTTTAATCAGAAAAATGTGAAGCAAAGTGAAAAGAGCAACAAAGATCGCAGCCATCTTTCCCCCGCCCCACCCCAAGCACAAGTGTGGCCATCTCCCCGTGTCCCCAGCACGACCAAGATCATGCCTGTCATACTTGCACGTGCTTGTCATCCCGGCGCGCTGGGGGAAGAAAAGACAGGCGCAAATGGGGCGCACTGGGGGAGGGAGAGACGAGTGCGATCTTGGCCATCTCTCCCCCCCGCCCCCAGCACGATCGTGGCCATCTCCCCACTCGGGGGTGGGGTGGGGAGATGGCCGAGATTGTGCCCATCTTTCCTGCATGAATGCAACTGCGACTGTGGCCATCTCCCCACTCGGGGGCTGGGGAGATGGCTGTGATCTTGGTCGCCACCCAAGGCAGAGTTTGCGACCCTAGTCAAAATTTTCATGAAATTTTTGTTCGCGACCCAATTTGGTCATGAACCAAGGCGTTCGTGAGCCGAGGTACCACTGTATCTACTTTCATTCTTGCTGCAGCATTGTCATCCCGGCACCATCTGAACAGTTTCCTCTTCTGTTTTTGAACCATATAACCACTAGGTAGCACTGTGATATAGCAGAACTGCACAAATACGCAAATGAAATGGTGTTGTCTTTCATTTTCTTTAAATAATACTAAATTTTTCCACCCTTAAAAAAACTCAAAAACAACCTTACAAAAAGTATTGCTTTAAAATAGAAGTGAAACCAGAAAAGTGGCAAGCAGCTCTGAGTGGGGAAGGATGAGTGCATGACGAAGCTTTGGGTAGAAAAGCTCACAATCTCACTGGGTTGGCCATCTAGTAGAGCACAACACAGATTCTTCCTTCCATTTCTGAGAGACATCCAATTAACACATTAATCAGTAAACAAATCAAAGTTTGAAATTAGCTCCGGCATTGCTGTCCATATAAAGAGCCCAAGGGGAATCCTTAAAACTGTTTGGGAAATATGCTTCTAATCTAATTATTCAGTAGTATAATTAAAATAATGCCTGCAGAAAAAGCAACTGCAGTTTAGGATTACACATCACTAACAGATCACTACATAATCATTTGGGAAACAATTATATAATGGTAAAAACAAACTTACAATGCTTTCTTCGCTATGACCATTATGTTCTGCCCATGATAACCTCAGACTTTATTGTGCATTAACGTTTGAAAGGGTACATGCATTTCTTGTAATAGCCCTGCTCGCCATCCTACATCCAAACACTAACTTAAGTGGTTTGATTACTGGGTTGCTAATACTCAAGAATTGTTACTCATGTAGCATATTGCTTTCCTGAAATTAATTCTGGAGTATTTTCCCACATGTGTGATTGAAAAATAACCCTAGGATGGACATGCACATGGTGGGCATGTCGTGAGTGAAGCTGGCCGGAACTGGGGTCAGACTAGATGGCCCAGGAGACCCCTTCTGACTCGCTCTGTTTTTATGTTTCTGAACTTCTGAATATTTCCTCCATCATTTCAACAAATCTTTTGTTTAAAGAGGGGCTCCATTGCCATGCATATGCAGGCTAGGACAGAGGTAAAGAGTGGTTTGATCTTGCTCTAAAAATAAGTAACTTACAAATTCACTAGAAGCTGAGAAGATTTGTCAATGAGAGATCCATGTGAGCAATTACCTTGCTTGCAATACGTCCGGCAGCCCATTTTGCTTATCACTTTGCAGTGTTTTGCTCATGCTTTTAAATTATATAATTTTGAATATAGCCAAAGTTGCATAGCCTGTCATCTTATGAAGCAGGAGCTGAACCCAGTAAAGGTGACTTTGGTGTACAAAGAAACATATTTAACCTCCATTTCCTGAAGGTGCAAGCCTATGCATGTATAGATGAAGAAAAGGCCTAGATTTCCCAGCATTCATCATGCAGGTTGAGCCATGGTGGGAGTTGGAACCCCTTTTTAACTGTCTGGATGTGCATAGGATTGTACCCTAAATAATAAAATAATTTCCTAAATAATTTGCATCAACATTCATTCAGAAATAAATCCGTCAAAATTTAATACAACTTAATTCTAGGTGTATAGCACTACAGCCTTTGTTCAAACAAAGTAAGTGAACCTTTCCTAGCCCCAAATCTGAAAATTAACACAAATAAAAACAGTTAATGAAACATACACTAATCGATAATAATATTATTTTGAAACATCAATCCCTCGCCATGGCTGAATCTTTTACTATTGCAGGCTCATCAACAGGTAGAAGCAGAAAAGCAAAGGTAGACATATTGACAGTCACTTCCCCAAGATGCACAGCAAGTCCACTAGAACATGTCAGCCATGCTTTTGCTTTTGCCTATGCACAAGCCAATCGTGCTAGCAAAATCGAGAACAGAATTTAACCCATTCCTCCACACATTCGCTTTCCATAACAGCCAAAGAAGCAGAAGCACTTTTCCACCTGCTTCTCGTGGGAGGCTTGCCCATACACTGGAAGGCACAAGGGCAGGTGAGGCCTGCCTGACGGAAGCGGGAATCCACGGACGATCCCAGTGCTGCCAGCATCCTCTTCGTCATCTCAGCAGTCCTGCCCAACGGCACTGATACCGATGGTGTTGCAGCAACATCTTCCGTGCAAGAGAGGCAAGCAAAGCCCGGTGCCTTTGCTGAAGAACAGTGGCTGCTTATGGGGCAGGCTGAATCCTCCCACTGGGAGGTTTTCCAGTTCAGATCACATCCCTTTGTCTCTGTGACCCATTACAGAAATAAGGACACTGGTTTTTTTCTCCACCAGAATTCCATTAATAGTGAATGTGGTCAGTCAAAGCCCTTGTGATCTTTTGTAGCCTTTGTTCAAATTTCATGTGAATTCCTAACTGAAATAGTGCGCAAGGCCATTGCCTGATAGTCCCAATTTTTGGACTAGTTTTCAAGTCCTAAGGAGAACATGGAGGAAGCCTCCTTCTCTCTGTGCCTTGCTTCTGTACAGCTTCTCCTCTGATGTTCCTTTTTAAAGAAAAACTGGTATCCTGCGTAAGTTAGGAAAATTCCCTTGGGAAAGGGCTTCTGACCACCTCGTAACCCATGCAACCCCCCACTTTTGAAATCATAGAATAGTAGAGTTGGAAGGGGCCATGAAGGCCATCGAGCCCAATCCCCTGCTGTTGCAGGACACCTGTTTACACCATCCCACTCAGATGGCTCTCCAGTTTCATTTTTAATGTCTCCAGTGTAGGAGAGCCCACCACCTCTCTAGGTAGCTGGTTCCACTGTCGTATTGCTGTGACAGTGAGGAAGCTTTTCCTGATGTCCAGCCTGAATCTGGGTTGTTGCAACTTGAATTGATTATTCTGTGTCCTACACTCTGACATCAGCTAGAAGAGATCTTGACCTTCCTCTTTGTGACAGCCTTTGAGGTACTTAACAGAGGGATATATGTCCCCCCTCAGTCTTCTCTTCTCATGGCTGAACATGCCCAGTTCTCTCAGTCTCTCCTCATAGGGCAGTGTTTCCAAGCCCTGGATACTATCCTATAGACCCTCTCTAATTTTCCTGCATCTTCTTAAATCTTGGAGCTCAGAACTGAACATTGTATTCCAGATGAGGACTGACGAGTGAGGAGTATAGTCAGAACTACTAATTGTCCTGATTTGGAAGTAATACTTCTGTTAATACATCTCAAAATAGCATTTGCCTTTTGGCGGCTGCGTCACATTGTTGGCTCCTGTTTAGCCTATTGTCCACAATTACTCCGAGATCTTTTCAGTTCTGTTGAGCTTCATATTCCCCATCTTGTACTGATGCATTTGGTTTCTTTTTCCTAGGTGGAGGACTTGGCACTTGTCCTTATTGAATCTCATTCTGTTGCTTTCAGCCCAGTGTTCAAGTTTATCAAGATCACCCTGGATCTCCATTCTGTCTTCTAGGGTGTTTGCTATTCCACCCAGTTTTGTATCATCTGCAATTTGATCTTCTTTCCTTGTACTTCCTCCTCTAAATGGACCCCCACCTCCAACTTCCTGTGTAACTCCAGCAGATCAGGGTTTAGTTGGGTTTGAAAATTTGTCATAAAGTGTTTCTTTTCCCCTGGTGTTGTTCCACCACCAACACATACACACGCGCGCGCGCACACACACACCCTAGAGGCATGTGTGGGTGGTAGCAGAAGCTTCATCTTGTCAGTATTTCTACCTGGAAAAGATGAACAACTCTCAGAATATAACTCCATCATGTTGAGCTGAGGAAATATACTTTCTTTTTTCTTTTACTTGCTTTCTGAATTTTGCCCACAGGGGTTTGCCAGATACATCTGAGATTCAGGAAAAATAGGCTGAATCCTTTTTAAGGGAATATAAAATATATAGGCTGAGCATTATGGTCTTTCCCAGGAGCTCTAAATGGATGGCAAGCTGGTTTTGCTGTCCATCCATTACCAGAAGTAATGTGAGAAACAACTTACTATATATGAGTTTTTGGTTACAGTTTGTGCAGCTTGAGGCTTTTTCACATGAGGCATATATTGTGCACTTGAAATTCCTTGCCTGCAGAAGTCTGCAGGTCCCTCACATGGCAACAGCCTTGGATTTTCCCTCTCCTGTGTTTTAAAGCCATTCTGCTGCATTTTTAGAGCAAGGAAAGGCAGCCATTTTCCTAGAAGCTGCCATGATTCCCTGCAGAGGCCTAGTGCACCTTTCCAGTCTGCTCTGTGCTGCAATGCCACTTTCCCTTGTGTGATGGAACATAAAGGAACCTATGGAAAGGCGGAAGAGACGGTCCCCAGGGGTCCAGCAAAGGAAATGGAGGGTTCTTGCTAAAGGGCCTCGGGCAGACGATTGCTCAGTGGCGGCCAGCACCAGTGCCTGTCACCCAGCCTGAGAGCGGCAGGATCAGCAATGGGTGAATCCTCTTCGCTTGTTTTAGAATTGAATAATTAATTATAATTTTCTGAACAAACACCTGGGAAAATGTTCCATATTTTGTGTTCATAAAGGCAAATTAGGTCCATTAGAGGAAATTAGAAAGTGCTGAGCTGGGTATTAAGAAGCTAGCCATGCCTTAGAATAGCTTATCTGTTCCTTGGGTAGCATTTTCCATTTTTCTCTAGCAACCAATCCATACAAGGACTTGTTATCTTATTCTGTGACTGTTGTTTACCAAGGAGTCATTGGAGAGCAAATAGAGTTATTTCAAGAATTCTCAAGTGGATACCATCTGGACCCAGTGATTTGCTCATGTTTAATGGATAAAACCTAAAACGTCATGTTGGCTCCACCATTTGCCTCATTTCTTCAGACTGCCTTCCTGAAAATGTCAGTTAAGGTAAGGCTATCTGCCTACATCTCCCACCGTCAAGACAGATGCAAGGAATCAGTCCAGCTTTTCTCCAGTCTCCTCCTCCTCCTTTGGCACACCTTGAATTCTCCTGTTGTCTTATAGTTCAATAACATCCAGATGGTTTTCTGCTGCTGCATTTACCAAATTCGTTGCCTGAACACATGGAATGGCGAAACCACCCTGGAGCGGGAGAGGAGATTGCCAGGGAGGACGGAGGCTGTAGCAACACCGTCTGTTGTTAGGCAGAGTTCAGAAAGCGAGATCACTCACTTCTTCGGCTGTGCTTGCTGAGTGGCTTGAAGGCCCTTTTCAACCATTCATGATGACACTGGTGTGCCAGGTTCCCATGGTGTGACAAGCCACCCAGCATGACTGATCCCCCATGAAGAGGTGTGGTGTTGCCCACACCAGCTCACGTTGTTAAGCTTTCTGGGCAATTGCCCATTTACATATGTGGTCACTCCACTTCCCTGTATATCCAGGCTCAGAGAACTCTCCACTGAGCAGACAGGCAAAGAGGAACGTAAGGTGTCTCGGTGTAGTGCCTTTCTTGGAGTTTCCTTTGCCTGCCTGCAGAGAGCCTGGGGTGCCCCGAGTCTGCACAATTGGGGAACAAGGAGGCAGTGGGAACAAGGGCCCAAAAGGAGAATGAGAGAGACCTGGGACGGAATGGCAGAAATGGGAGAGTAAATGGCTTTTCTCTTTCTGCAAATGCCGCACTGTCACATCCATCATATGGACCCACCCGTAGCCTGTAATGTATATCTGTCAAATATCCCTGGGCAAAAGTAGTTAGAACTCACACTGGTGAAAAAATATTGTTTATATAGTGACTTTGGGGCATTCCTCTGATCTAGAAAATTGCAATGAAACACGACAGCTGGAAAAATTAGAACATATGGTATGGTATGGTATGGAGTATGCAATTTGGAGGGAAGTGCAGCTCTGCTCTGCAGCAACCGTCAGGTCATGCACTCCATTTCAGGAGCTGCCTCTGCAAAGGGTTCACTGCTGGTTGGCAGGTGTCAGCTTTTAGAATCTCAGCAGAAGGGGTGATTGGTAGTGAGAATGGGCTGCTGCTTATCTTTGGATTTGGCAGGACAGTGTGAAGAGGCTGTTCGTTCCCTTTGCATGCTCTGTTCCTTAGCCAAAACTTCTGTTCTCAACAACACCTGAATGAATGAAATGCAGAACATCAGCATGAAATGCAGAACATCTTTACTGCTTACTGGTTCATCAGTTGACTAAGCCCCTACTAAACATGTTATATTCAAGCCAGCTGAATTAGTTTGTAAATATTTGTGGATTATGTGTAAGGATGACTATGCACTGGTCTTTCCCTGTGTTTATATGGTGTACTCAGATCTTACGAGGTTTGCTGCAGCAGTGCTGGAACAGAAGAGGCACTTTTCTGAACAACAAGCAGCTGCTGGTCCTCCTCGATGGCAGAAAGAGAATGAAAGGTAATGAGAGGCAGAGGCTGCATGTGCAGGAAAAATTTCTACTTACAGCTTGAGAAACAGAAGCCCCATCCGGAGCTTCCAGTGCTGGTTTTCCACATAAGTTGTGCAGTGACACAAAACCTCAAAATGGACCAGGGGAATGTTTCCCATCCTGTTTAGGAATGTTGCTGGTGGTGGTTATACTGGATTTTAATGTTAACTCGTTGTTAGAGAACTTGGATGAAGGATATATGAAAAGGATTCTCGGTATGGTTATGCGTTGAATCAGGATGCCAGGGCGCACCTGATAAATGAGTGGCACATTAAGTCTACTGATGAAAGAGACTGATTGCTGTTGCATTGTCTGAAAGTAGCAGCAGAACAACCATCATCTGAAGGAGAACCACTGTTTGCTATTCTTGAGCATTAAATGCAGCTCTGTTTTCAAAATCAATAACTGGAGCCCGCAGGAATCAAGCTCATTAAGAAGCTTCTTGCTCTCCTTGAGTTTCCTTCCCTATCCCTAGCTGAACTAATAAGCTGAATTAATAATATATACGTGCTCATATATCCCAAAAGTTGAAATGCTCAACTATAATTTGTGCCCATAAAAGCCAGCCTTATCTGGCAGGTGGGGCACAGAAGAGGGGGAGAATTCAGAGTGGGGCATACGTAAAAGGTCATGCCACAGCATCCAGAGCTTCTCTTTGCTTCCTCAACTGCATACTCGTCAGAAGTCGCATTGCTCAGCTCCATCCTGTGGGTGTATCAGGGAAGAACTTCCGATCTAGAGAATCATCTCCTGCATGTCTCCCTGTCTGGTTACAGCATCACAGCTGCTCTTTCAAAGGGGCAGCCCAAGGGCTACTGACAGCTCTGCTTGATCACTGCCTTTATAGCTGCTGGCACTGCCTTGCATGGTGGCTTTCGCCCTGCATCCTGATTTGCCTGTGTTGGATTCAGCATCAGACGTCTCCAGAACCTGGCCCAGTTCTCATCCCTCTGCTCTGCTCTGCTCGCCCTTCCATGCTCTGCAGTCCTGGTCCCAACCATACTCACTTGCCTGCCTTCAGGTGTTGGTTTTGGGCTTGCCTGGTCTCCATTTTTATGACATTTTCCTGCTTCAGATCTACCTTATTCAGACTCCAGACCAGAATCTAACGGATCTTCGTTCAGTGGACCATTGTTGCTCTTAAAGAGTTTCCAATTAGTGCATATTTTGCTACTTCCATTGGAAAGTTTGGGATACATGCACACATATGCTCATGCTTATTTTTACATGGAAAGTGTTCTTCTAAGAAGTAGATTGTCCAGCCATTCTCCATTTTTCGTATGGCATAACATATTAATCTTCTTTGTGTTTGCTTGGAATTAAGTCCCACTGATTTGAACAGAACTTATTCCCAAATAACTGTGCAATCTTATACATGTTTACAGAGAAGTAAGCCCTCTGAGTTCATTGGGATTTACTTTAAGAAACTTTGCTTAGGATGGCAAACTAGACATGCATAAGATTGCCAATACTCTACTAGGATGGTAAGCAGAAGGCATCTAAACCTGGTATCCGAATGTCCTCTTTCCTCTCTGTTTGAAAGCCCCAGAAAGTGAGGTCTTATGTTATGAAAAGAAAGAGGACAGTAGTTAGAAAAGGTGATCCTTTTAGAGGAAATAGCATCTGTGCTGTAGACTGTAGTTCAATTTACTTTGTAAGAATGTACTGAAGGCTTAACTTTCTCACAGAATCCCCTTGGCTAGAAACAGATGATTCAACGCGGTGAGGCAGGGCTGTCATTGCTTAGGGTGCATGCAGTCATGACTTTATCCTGACATCATTCCTCTGGTTAGGCGGGTTTTACAGGATCTCAGGCACATTCAAGGAATGGCTGGACCAGAAACAAAGGCAAAGCAGAAGAACGTAGGAGGAAAACCAGCATTGCATTAGTGGAAGGCTACTGCGTGTGATGGATTTTCCCCTTGTCCTCCTTGCCTCTGCCGCCCGTGTAGCCCTCCAAAGGCTTTTCAGAAGGTCAGGAGGACCTGCATCTGATGGGCTGTAATGGCAAACAAGGAGCAGAGGAAAATTGCCCAACCTTTACAGCGTGTGTCACGGGCAATGATGGCCCCACTAGATCACCTTCGGTTGCCTGTGTCCAGTTTAGGATGTTTCTTTCCTGCAGATTTCACAGTCTAAACATTTGCTAAATTGTGACTCTCCCTTGTTGAGAGCCAAGAAAGATTTGTCTAGTCCTCAGTAACTTTCCTCCTGAACTAGGCCTTGCTCATTCATTTTGATAGACCTTTGAAAAAACTGAGCTATTCAGCGATTACAGAGAGGAGAAATGAAGATGTGGCAGAGATTGCAATCTTGCTACAGGCCAATCCCAGTGAAGGGCTTATAAGAATGAGAGTTGAAAGACAGAAAGCACAGATCCTGATGAAGATCAGTGTCAGGCCTTATCATGAATTTTAATGTGTTCACTGTATAAACCATTTTATTCTGCTTCGGTTGTGTTTTTATTGTTTTAATGCATTGCCTGATTATTACTTTTGTCTTTCTTTATGGTGGGAAGCTTCCTTGAGTGCCCATCTGCCTGTAATGCACAAAGTGAATAAATGCATGAATTGTTGTCTGAGAGCATGATCCTGTGGCCCCCTGGCATCCTCTGCAAGGATGACTCGTCCCAGCTGCAAGATCTTGCACTCTCAGACCTGAGGCTGCGCAGACCGAGCCCCGTGCCAGCTGCCTTCCTCAGGGTTGCAAATGAATCTCTGAGGGGTGGAAAAAGGGCTTGCCATGCCCGGGTGAGGAGGGAAGGAGGCTACAGCCAGCTGGGGGTTTATGCCTGTTTCTATCCATGCACCTTCCTCCTTCCCTTTCCCTGCCTGGTGCTTTATCTGAATGGCCAACCAGCTCTCTGGATAAAAATCGGGTGTACACGGCAGAGATTACTGGTGGCAGAGCACAGGATGCACACGAACCCCTGCATGGAGGGGCTTGTGTGCATCAGGGGTGGAAGCAACAAGACTGTGCCCTTAATTACAATGGCAGTGGTGATTTTTGTCTTTAAATACTTGCTGTGAAGCCCTACCCTGCCTGGTAACAACCCTTTTGAGGGCTCAGAGCCAGTATGCCCAAAAAAGCAATACGAATGTCCTGTCTTGCCCTGCCATGGGACTCCCAAGGACAGCTGGCTTTCAAGGCCTAGAAAGCCTGGCACAGTGAAGTCCCAGCCAGCATGTCAAGGTCTGGCTGGGTAGTAGAGCCCAGACCATCTGCCACGACCCAGGACAGATCCTTGACCGAAATTGTCCCACAAAGAGATGTTGTCTCAGCAGCATGCAGATGCCTTAGAAATGTTTGATCTCCAATCCACCCTTTACCACTCTTGTTCCATAACATGTCATCCTTGTAATATTATGTATCGGTAGTGTAATCTTCCATGTATTAACTCAGAAGAAAATCTGTGTTCAGTTGAACATACGCCCACATTGCAGCCTTGTCATATTTTCACGCCCTGTCTGTAGAAAGCTATCCTATCCAGAAATCTAGAGAGCAGAACTTCTTAGTTGTTTACCAGTTTCTCATAAGCAAATGACTGACTATAACCAAGATACTTGTTGGCAGAGGGGGGAGGGGGGAAGACTTAAGAATGATCTAACTTTAAAAAGTAGATATTTATTACAACATTCTTAAATGCCTGAGAACAAAACTCCATTTTCAGGTAACCATCTAATTTGTGTATCTGGGATGATGCTTTTATTTTTAAAAAAATTAGTTCAATACATACCTTTCTGGTTTTAGAGTGTGTAATTATGTGAAGTTTTTTTTCCCTCTAGGCTCTTGATTAAAGGCTGGGGAAGACAAGACAGGCTTCCATCCAATGTGCAGGTGATAAAACTTGAGTGAAGAGCAGAATACAATCTAGTAGGGTTGTTTGAGTGCACTTTATACACTAAAGGGGCTTTTCCTAGAAATTCTCCAATATACAACAGATTGCACTCCATCTTTGATGAGAATGCATAACGACAAAGCTCATCCTAAGCAGATACTTTCAAATGGAGCTTTTTGAACATAGGAAGAGGCTGCAGGAGCAGGATGGCTGTTTATCCCCACCTGTAAGAGAGCTCCATCCAATTTAAAAAGATCAGTCAATTCTGTATTTTGAGAAGGGTTGATACCACTTAATTTTGATTCCCTAAAAGATTTGCATCAATGTGTTTGCATTACAATGATATTCTTATTGATTTCATCCATATGCACTTCCTTTCCCAAGCTGATTTTATATTTAGAAGAGCTGTATGCACACGAGCCTTGACTCTTTTTCCTTCAGGCAGTGGGCAGGTTCCCAAGCAAGCTTGCAGCTTCTCCATGCTCACAGAGCTGTCACACACCCTCTAGGCTCAATGGTTTCAAGCCCACCACACTCAGAGTAAGCCTGAAGCACAGGCATCTGTTCAATGAAGCAATTTGGGCTGGATTTTTATTTGTTTGTACAGGTTCCTTGACTTG
The DNA here is from genome assembly GCF_004798865.1 of Varanus komodoensis. NCBI lineage: Eukaryota > Metazoa > Chordata > Lepidosauria > Squamata > Varanidae > Varanus > Varanus komodoensis. The sequence continues at coordinate 10,299,579 of NW_025336346.1, forward strand.
GTTTTTTAAGTGATACTCCTGTTCCTATAGCAACCTCCATAATTTCAGAAAATGTCCAAAGTAAGTAGATTTAAATTGAAGCTGTTCATCAGAGGGAACAAGCAACCTTAGTAAAGAGAAAAAAGAGAGCTGCAATAAATCCTCATGGAAGTCAAACCTAAGACTTGAGCAGGCTGTTAATTTACCTGTTACCTGGTACATATTAGCAGGTAATATATTTCAAGCAATAAAGCTTGAAAGGGACCCTGTTTTGCTGGGACAGTTGAGAAGCCAGTCAAAAGGACCTATGAAGAATGGCAAGGAATTAGATGGATTCCAGATGCCTTGGAAGACTTCTGCTATTATAATGGGTAATTGTCCGATTGATTTCCTGGGTGGCTCTGAAATGGGGAAGTGGCTCGGGCAATTGATAAGATCGTTCCTAAAAGATATTGAAAGAACTGGATTTTTGTGAAACTAGGTGTGATCAAAGGGCACAGATGCCATTACAGCAGTGCCAGAAAATTTATAATCCATTTGACCAAACACTGACTGCAGTCCATTTTAGGGCCTACTTCCTGGGAGCACTGCCAGCAAAGAAATGACACTTTCAGCTGACCTTTGCAGACCCAGCTGGCAGGGCAATTCTGAGCACTAAGGGGCCTTTCACATCTTGGTATTTGGGATGGGGTGGGCGATCCCTTGATGGCTTTCTCTGACCAGACTGAGATCTGCTTTGGGGATAAAGTCTGTAGCATCCACTCCAACTGGAATCCACTTTGATTTCAGAGCCAAGCAGGTATTTCCTGCAAATACTTGGCCTGTTGCTATAGGCCATTTTTCTGTTTGCACAGTGTCAGTGTTGGGCACAAAGGGTCCCGACCTGGCGCACTTAGCCTAGTCAAGCACGACAGGGGTGAGATCAGAAAACAGTAGCTTTATTCTCAAGAATAAATTCAGTCACAGAAAAGTGGCAATCAACCAGGAACATACGGCTCAGCTCCCTTTTATACCCTGGTTGATGAGGTTGCGAAGACAGTTGCCCATTGGTTTGAAACACCTGCTGTGAACACCTGCTGGAACATTTGAATTCTTTTGGCTTCTGCACCTACTGGGGAGGCCAGGTCACCTTGAGCCTGGGCTGAGAGCTTCTTAGGTTGGGGGACTCTGGAGAGGGATTCCTCTTGATCCTGCCCACATGGGGGCTCCAATTAGACTGATAAGGCTTGAGTAGATGACCAGCCTGCCCCTGCTTAATGCCCGCCAGCCATGCATGTCCTACATCAGGGTATGAATACAAATCTTGGAGATGTGAAATCGACTGTGCCCAACCTTGGCTTTCTTAATTGATTAAGAGTCATCCTGTTGAAATCATGGAAAAGGTCATCAGTGCTTCCTTGACTGGGGCATGGTCTCAAGGAAGCTTTGGCAGAACATTTATTGAAAAACCAAACCAAAATCCTCTTTAGATTCCACTGTGTTGACAGTATCGACCCATGTCAAATACCTTGTTTTCTGCGAGATGCTGGAGATTCAAACAGATGAGCCCATTTAGTTTCAGGACAGGGGTGGTAGTTCAGTTCAGGCAACCTCCAAGCCCTGGTTTTGAGGATTAGAAACGTCACAGGTTCATGTCTCTCTCATACACAATTTGCTCCTTCTATTCCCATGTTGCTTTCTTTTTCGTTACTGTGGTTTAACTGTTAGAATGACTTAGGAGAGAAAAGAAATCTACCATGGAAACAAATGACAAAGCAAACACTTCTGTTTTAAAGGATCATTATAACCAATGTCATATTTATAGGCACATTTACCATGCATTAAAATTATTTTATTGTCTTTCAGAGAAGACAGGTCCCTAAAATATATAAAAAGCAAAAGTAATTACCTCCAATAGTGATACTACAGTGTGCCTTTATTTACTGTGGTTCATTTTTAAGGCTGTAGAAAGCCAAAAGCCCATGGGTAGGAATGGAAATCCAGTTTTTAATACACTGTACCAAATGCTGTATGTCTTCTATGTCATCTGATACTCTTATGAGCTAAAATTTTCTTTGAGCCCTGGAGTCTCCAATCATGTTTAAAAAAAAACCCCACAGGGAATATACCTTGGCTTAAGTGATATTACACAGATGGGTTTGCCTTGCAATTTGCCCGCAGCAACATAATAGAAAAAAAATATTTATAGTGAGCTGTGAAGGATGAGATCATGAAATAGTGGCCTTGAGCATCGCATCTCTCCTCATGCACCCATATCATTGATTAGGCAAACCTTCCTACAACCTTGAGCACTGGGACAGCTTTGGTGCATTCAAATGCTGGACTTCCCACTTTTCCTGTTCATTCAGAGATAGTCCCTCAGAAATTGATCTTGCTTTTCATATGGGAATGTGTACAGTGTAGCAGGTTGGAGGAGAAAAGTGGACAAGTAAGTCTGTTCTTTGTTACTTATTTATTTTCTCAAGGCTACAATGATTTGCAAAATATTGAATGGGCAAAAGAGGGAATCCAAGGTTTAATCTAACAATTTAAAGCACTGTATCAATTGGAAAGGAATTAAAGGGAAATATGTGGTGGACTGCAACTCACCACATTCCTAGCCAGCACGACCAATGTCCATGTTGGCTGGGAATGATAGGAATTAGTCTAAAGCATCTTGGGAGGGGAGGAGCAGGTTGGGGAAGGCTGCACTCTGTCTTCCTTCTTGGGGATATAATATCTGCTAATTCTGCCAGTGGAAGAACATCTGGAGTTGGATCCAAAGAACTCTAGATGTTGGCACTAGTGGAAGGTGCACACAAATTTCGCAGATTTACCCTGCCTGCTGCAGCTGAGAAAAAACTAGTGGGAGCTGGGCCACTCTCCAGAGTAGTACGCAATGTGGGGCTGAGGACTGAAGAAAATCAGATGCTCAGTCTTTGCAGGGGTGTGTGCACTTTCTGGCTCTGCAAAGCTGCTATCAAATAGCTTCCCTTTTTCTGAGCACCGACTGCTGGCTTCAGCAGACTCTTCAAATACTTCTGGCAGGTGCTCAAGCCCATTCTTTGTTAAACCTATGGAAGAATAGAGATTCACAGCAGGGGGACATCCAGCGAGAAGATGGTTTTTGTGTGCCTTCTTTGCTCTTCAGTTTAGGCTTTTTAATCTGATCTGCTTTGGAGCTTGTTGACTGGGGATCACTGTGGAACAGCTCAGAAGGGCCAGCTTCCTGTCCCCTCTCCCCTTCTGCGCCTCAAAAATGAGTGAACAAGTCTATGAGCAGCCTGGGCTGAGAAGCTCTGCAAACATACACAGGCGGTAGCTGATGTCTGGTCTGTTTCATAGCTACAGTAAAGTGAGACAATCCATCTGCTGTTGATAAAAACTCCAAAGCAAGGAGCTGTAATTGGATCCAGCATTAAAAGTAAGCACGACTGAGCACCTGCCAAGGGGTGCCAAGAAGAGTCGCCCGGACTCGCTCCTCGCATCACCTGCTTCACCCTTGCAGCTTGCTTGTTTACTCGCCTTCTCCTGCTTGATCCCTGGCCCTCTTGCCTGGCAAGCAAACAAGTGGTAGCGATTATGAGAAAGCAGAGGAGGAGCAAGAGCAGCTGATGACCACAGGGAAGTCTCATGCAGCCAGCAGACACAATGACAGCATCTTGCCCAGGGGACTGAGAAACCTCTCCTGGCATCACATTCTACTTATCCAAGCAGGAAAAGAAAGGCCAAGATGAAGGTTGCAGGTCCACCCTAACCATATGGCAGTTTCTGAATTGTTTTTGTTGTCGGGGCTTTTTACAAGTTCTTATTTCAGGCTTCCATCATCACCCCCAAAACCCCTCAAAACAAAACCCGTGGAAAGGTGAATGAAATGTAAGATTGCATTTAGAGATGTTGCAGAAATCTGCAACACATTCAAATGAATGTAGATTTCAATGACAGTTTGGGGGTTCTACAGTAAAGCAGCTTTTTTCTGAGCCATGCAGATTCCACAGACTTTCAGACTAGTTTTCCAGTGTGGGGAACTATTTGTGCTAATGCTCACTTGGCGCTAGTGAGCATTAGCACTATGGTCAATTAGTGCAAATAGAACAAAATTAAGATCCCCCCCCCACCTCCCAGCCCCACCCACACACTCCTGTTCCCGTTCTTTCAGTGAGTGAATGACAGAACAAAAGCCACCAGAGAGTGAGTGAAACAAACACAGGATGGATTTTACAAAATCTGTACATTACTCATTGTATTCTTGTAGGTGTGCATGGTACTCCATGCTGATACTGGGCAGGCATTGCAGCTTCACTGCTTTCCTCATTACTACTGGGCAGGCGCTATTCATAAGAAGATAGGAACACAGGAAAAGCCATGCTGAATCAGAGCAGTGGTCCATCTAGCCCAGCAATCTGTTCAAATGGTGGCAAACCAACTGTCCACAGGGCCTTCCAAGCACGATGGGCACTAGAGTTCTGCCTGTTAAAGCTTTCCAGCAACTGGTGTACACAGCCATGCCTCCTCTAATAATGGAGGTAGCAAAAAGCAAGGCTAGCAGCCACTGATAGTCACCCCCCTCTACGAATTCGTCCAATCCCTTTTAAAGCCGTCCACTCTGGGGGCCATCACTACTTCCTGTTGCAGTGAATTCCACAGTATAACTATGCCTTGTGTGAAGAAAGACTTCCTTCTGGGAGCATGACAAAAAGCTGCTCGGGAGCAGTGCCTGCCATCCCCTTGCTCCAAGCAGGTAGTTCTCAGTAGGTTAGAGCTGCTCTGATCTTACTCCCCATCCATATGCTCCATGAAGGAACCAGCTAAATCCAGAACCACGCACAAGAAATTCTGATGCAGGCGTGTTCGGTCATGGCACTGGTGAAGTTGCCAGGAGGCGTGGCAAGGGAGGCCACTGGGGTTGTGACAGTGAGGTCAGGGAAGTTCCCTGGGAAAATGCTAGTGATGGTGCTTCTTTCAGTGTCACAAGTAACAACGACAGCAGAAAGTGATGGGGTACAGAATCTCATTGTGGGAACTCTCCGGTTTCCCCACCTCACTTCAGTTAGCAGAGATTATGCTAACGAAAGAGCTTTTCCCTTTGTAGTGTTGGGCTGAGCTCTGCTAAATCCTAGCACAGGAACAGATGCCACTGCTTCGTAGCATTCATCTCATGAATCTTCATTCACAACAGAACCTTTCTGGCCAGCATGTTCTGCACACGGTCAGATCAAGCAACGCTTTTCATGGATGCTTAAAGGCTGCTTCATGGACGGATCAAACTTGACAGGTGTGGAATAGCAGCCACATAAGCTTGCCAACTGTCCCATGTTATCCCCTTGGCTGTTTTCTAGTACTAGAAATGAAAAAGCCATGACATTCTGGGAGAGCTATTTTTGCCCTGTGTGTATGCATGGAGAACATGCTTGCACCCTTAGTTATCACAGAGCGATCGTGGCATCGAGTGGTCATGTCCCATCATGGCTTTGATTTGGTTGCTGCTCCCGCAGTTCTGCTGTTGGAGGTGGGGTTGGCCCTGCCGCATGGGGGGACTGGCTCTGCATACAAATGGGGGCATAAGGCTCTGCTGGTCAGGTCAAGTGTCCCTGTAGTCCAGCATTCTGTTCACACTGGCAAACCAGCTGCCCACAGGACCGCTCCAGCAGGAGGGGTGCAAGACCTCCGCCTGCCCGAGCTCCTTGGCGACTGGTGTCTGCAGGCCTGCAGCCTCTGGAGGTGCCCTGTCCAGTTTAGCACAGAGGCAGCCCCTCTTTCCATTTGCCGAGTGCTGGCCTTCTCGTATCAGATTGTGTCTCCGTGAGAAAAGGACTCCTCGGGGCACTCAGTCTAGGCCAGCAGGCAGGCCGTGAGGCAAGGGATGCCGCAGTCGCAGCGCACCAGCCATCTCAGCCCCGCACAAGTGCAAGCGCAGCCGCTGCACAGAGCCTGGGCACCCGGCACACACTTGGGGCCGCCAGCCCCAAGCTTCAGAATAACTGAAACACAAGCTGGCACCTCTACGGCAAATCCAGGTGCTTCTAATTTTCTTTTTTTTTATTATTATTTTATTTTTATTATTTTCTCTTAAACTTGCCACTGTGGCTGATTATGGTTTAATTATTATATTATAATTGCATTTGTATTGCTTTAGCTGTAAGTTGTCCTCAGAGCTGTGTGCCAGTGCTGCCATGGTTAAATGGCAGCTGAGTGGGTATTCCTGTTTCATCACTGCATTTACAGTCTGGAAAGCAAAGGGTTTGCATGGTCCTCGTGCTCTCCCTTTCACCCTCACAACAACCTTTTGAGGTAGTTTAAATCAGCCACTGACCCAAAGGAACCCAGTGAGCTTCATGGCCTGAGTGCAGGGACTCGAACCCAGATCCCGGGAGTCCCAGGCCATACCACACGCCTCTCCAGCCTGGGGATTGGAATTCCTGCTCTGGTGGGTCCACAGGCCCCTCCTGCTCATAGAGCAGTCTAGTGCTTGCGAAAGCTCCTCCTCGTTCTCTTCTGCTCAGCAGTCACGGGAACCTGACGCACGCCAGCTGCTGGAGGAAGGGGCTCCTGGGATCTCTTTGTCAAGCGTGCCAAGTGGCACGTTGCATTCTGGCTGGGGAGTGTAATTAAGAAGCTGGGGCAAGCGAACTGCATGATGTAATCGCTGACAGATTGGTGCCTGGATGCAAAACATTGGAGCACAGCCGCCACTCATCCGAGAACAGTTGTCCCTGTTCTTCCTGCTTCTTTTTCGGGAGAGGTTTGTGGATCAAAGCATTCAGCTGCATTGGTACAGCACACTACAGTTTGTCCCTGTCGCTGTCTTCCTTGCATAGAAGGCGACGCAATCAGGAACTGTTGCACTTTCAAGGATAACACCAGTATCCCGAAAGCAGGCCCCCGTGGCATCTTCTCTCTCTTCGTTAGCTTCCCCTTGTTACTCCACATGATCCACTCACAGGAAGAGCTCACAATTATAGCTCACCCTTGGCTATAATTGCATGGCATCCCATGCGTACATTCCTTCCATGGTTCGGCCCTGTGTTGATTCCAATCCTGCATTTGCTAGTTGAGGAAGCCATCCAAGTCATCGCTGCTGTTCAGAATGAGGGAGCTGGTGCTCCAGAACGTCGCCAGGTCCGGAATGCAGGGCAGCCTTCCCTTGCTCTCGCCGGGCCTTGTCCAGCATTGGCCATTGGCCAGCAGCATGGGTTTCCCAGCCCTTCACATTTACTCTGCAGGGCCTGCGGAGATCTGCCAAGCTGGGCGAGGATGCACAGAAAGCGGGAAACCTAATTGTGGAAGTTCACCCTCACCCTTTCCCAGCTGTTACAGCAAGTGGGGAAGCTCCGGTTTGCGGCCTGCTTCTGGACCCCCCCAGTCCCCAGCCTCCATTCATTGTCCCAGAGTTCCATGCAGTGCCAGTGGGAAGGCTGACTCACCGGCAGTAAGCGCATCAAGCACAACCGTGCTGCCCTGTTTCAGTGTTCTGGGCCCATCATTTTGCCTTCACACCCACCTCACCACTAGAAAGTGCCTGGCCAGACCCTTCTGATGTGCTTTGTTGCCAACCCAACGCAGAACAAACAAGTGGCGTGCAATCATAGGGATGCCATAGCCTGAATGTCCAAGTGTGTGTGTTTGCTCTTGAGCAAATGCTTGCTTGTGACTGGGGAGAAGCAGATATCTATGCAGAAGATGCCTATTTAATGCAGTGCAAGAAATCAAGTAGGAATTTTCCATTCTGACTTTTTGCTGCCACCAGCTCTTGCGGACTTCCCACAGACTGGACTTTGTGCCTGTTCTTTTGCGGTCTTGATTGCTCTGTTCAGTATTTAAAGCCAGCAATCCTGTGCCGATATCACTATTTCAGAATCAAGGCAGCCACATTGCCAACAGGCAAGCCTCCCAAACAAAAGGAAATAATTTGATTTCCTTTAAAGTGCATTGAAAATTTTGGTTTTAATAGCAACTGGGAGCTTAGTGTTAAATGTAAGCTTCTAGATTGTAGGGTTGCATATTGCAGCAATAAAAATTGGTTAAAGAAAATAGCATTATTATTTTTTGCAGCAGGCCAAAAAACCCACCCTTTGTTCAGACCCAGTTTGTTTCAACATGAAGCTGCTTGCATCTAGGAGGGGCTTGATGTTCCCAGATCTCAGTGCTTTGCTCATACATGATGAAACTAAGTACATACTGCAAATATATTTATCTGCATCGTGTGTGCATGCAACTTCCCCATTTTTGCTTTGTTCTTTTGATACCCAGTAGGTGGTTAAGTGCTTCTACATGGCATCTGTCAGACTGCAAAGCTGTTTTCAAAATATATTTCTTGCCATGGCAATAAGTTTTGCTTAGGGTAGCTTAGGGTATTGCTCTATGGAGACCATGGTGGTTAGAGAATGCTCCAGGATAAAGTACCTGGGGAAGGAGGGCGATGCAAATAGTTTCTGGCCTTCTGCTGCAAACATAATGGGGGAAAAAGATTATTAGGGAGAGATGCAGTGGTGGCCGCATGCTGTTCAGACAGCTACAGGCACGCTGGGAGCCACAGCTCTTACTTTGGGAAAGCGCCCTGGGGTGGAACTGGGGCTTCACTTTCAGAGCATCTCCCCTGCCCTCTTGTCTGGTGTGGCTCTTTCTGTGCTGGATGCAGCTCCAAAGTCACCGCTACAACTTTGGCGCTGGTGCCAGGGGAGCACTCCAGGGTGCAGGGAGTGGAAGAGTAAAGCCCTGCCAGGACATGAGGGATCCTGACAGTGGCTTGACCATTCCTTCTTCTGAGCAGGGACAAAACATTTCAAATTGCCATCTGCACGTTTGGAGGACAGAGGCTTCTCCCACTTTCCGTTGGATGCCTGCAGTCCTCCTGGTTCAGAGGGTCACAGGCTGCCACGCTGGACAATAGGCGTTAGATTCCCTTGTAGATGAGGAGTGACACGACCGGGGGATTATTCCATGCATTTCTGGCAATTTCCAAGGCACACAGTGAGGTTGGCAGGCAGTGAACAGAGAAAGGGGATGTCTGTATGTACATAATAGAGTATTTCATGAGCACGCATCAAACATCTCTCAAATTCTATTCAATGAAATAAAATTTCTAGGACAAAGTTATTGTTTAGGAGATGTCATAATGCTGATAACCGCACTGTATTTTAAATTCTGTCTGGGAGCCTGCAAGTAAAACGTGGATGTGAATTCCTTCCCCATAAAATGAGGATGAGAGTTCAGGGAAATTCCTTAGAAAATGACGGCCTGCTTAGGGGAAGAACTGCAAATATATTTTGCTTGTAACTGTGTGTTTTTATGGTACAACTGCTTTGGTAAATTACTTTGTTACGTGGTGTTGAACAAATAAGTCAATCAATCAATGCATCAATTAGATGTAAAATGTGCTGTTCTCTCTATGGTTTCTCTGCTAGGTAGGGTGAGAGATGGAAGTGTAGAGTGCCATTCCTTTCTTGCTGTCCCCTGATGTGTTGGACTACAACTCCCATAACTCCCATCCAGCATTGGCCCTA
>NW_025336346.1:10309139-10311845 GCF_004798865.1 Varanus komodoensis
CTCCGGGGGCGGACCCACACAATCGGATCCGCACCCTTACAGAGGGAGAGGTTGCTCTCGAGCACAAACCTCACCAGGAAGTGATCTGACCATGACAGGGGAGTCAAACATAAATTTCTCACCCTCAGGTCACCCTCTTCCTGCCCTGTCGAGAAAACCAGGTCCAGAGGGTGTCCACGTTCATGGGTCGGGCCGGAGACATGTTGAGACTGCCCCATGGAGGCCATGAAGTCCTGAGCCGCCCCGGTCAGACCAGACTCAGCATGGAGATTGAAGTCCCCCAGGACCAACATCCTGGGGGTCCTCAACACCAGGTCTGAGACGGTCTCCATCAGCTCAGATAGGGAGACTGTTGGGCAGAAGGGTGCACGGTACACCAACAGAATCCCCAATCTGTCTCGTTCGCCCAACACCAAGTAGAGGCACTCCAGCCCTGGCCTCGAAGGGACCGGAAGTCCCGTGAGAGAGATGGAGGCTCGGTAAACCAATGTGACCCCCCTCCCCTCCCCTCTGGGCGTGAACAGTGCTGAACCAGATACCCGGGCGGGCACAGTTGAGAGAGGGCAACATCCCCCCCCTCCCACCCAGGTCTCTGTTATGCAAGCCAGGTCAGCCCCCTCATCCACAATCAAGTCATGGATGAGGGAAGATTTATTATTGACCGACCTGGCATTGAGCAGCAGCACCGTCAGGCCTGAGGGGCGGTTGACAAGGCTACCTGGCACCCTCTGGGTGGGGGAAGAACCAGAAAGAGGGACGGGTGTTAGCTATCTGTCCCTCCTTCTTCTACGTGGACATGTAAAGCCCCCACTGCTGTTACGTCCATTGCCCATGACCACGCCAATGGCAGCGCCCGCGCACTCCCCAGGAAACATAAACGTCGGCATGGCCAGGGACAACTCCATAAAAACATAAAGGATAAGATTACTCAGTTAACATGCCTTGGCAAAATATATTAGGTTTCTGCTGTGAATGGAAGCATTTACAGGAAGATCTCAGCTTCACTTCTTCGTGCCACTGAGTGCCATTGTCCACGATGATGGCTGCAGAACCATAAATGATTACCAAATGTCCAAGGATGTTATTAACTTTGTGCAGTGGAAAATAATATACCGCAGTCCAGGGAGAATGAGGTGGAACACTCAGGAGGAGCAACAACCAATTATGCCCTATCTGCTTTCAAAGGCAATGAAAAATAGCTTCTAATTTATCTTGCATACTGCAGGTAATTGCTATCTTTGCTTCATCAGTCCTGTAGTTTTTCCATCAATTAAGTATTTTTATAGGACAGGGCACTTTCACCTGTCCAGTGCCCCCATATCCTCAAGAGAGCATTTCTGCAGCTCAGCTATTTCATCATCAACAACAAATGCAACAGGCTGCCAGAACCTTGGTGTCACAAAATATTGATTATAAACTGAGCGATCAAGGGTGCTGCCAAATGAGTCCTTTGCCATGCAATCACCCTGCCTCATTCCTGGAATTTTAGGAAGGGTCCAAACAGTGTTGCCTTCCATTTGTAACCCTCTGGTATTTTATTTTCACACACATACACACAAAATCAAGGAGAGAGCCATCCACTGGGCCCCATCGTTGCGGGGCCATTGTGTACTTCAGCTTCCAGGATCCGAGGTCAGAGATGCTCCAAGGAATCTGACCTCAGAGCTCTGCTCTCCTGGAGCCTCAGCAACTGCACCGGCTGCCTTTCCAGGGTGGAGACTTCACCCTCAGAGAGAGGAGGTACAGGGGATTGGGGGGGGGGGGAGACACGGGAGGGAGGAGACGTCAGAGGCCAAAGTATGTGTCCTGCATCATCTTCAGCATCCTTCCTTCCTCTTTCCTGCCCCTGCTGCTCCTCCAATTCTGCAGAGGAGCATCATATGCCAACAAGTTTGTAGGCTAACAAACATCAAGATAAACCAGGATAGCTACACAGTGTCTGTTGACTGATAGTGCTACAAGTTGTCCATTGGGAATTACCCACAGCCAAATATATTATTAGGGATGAAGGGTTCTGGCTTAGCTTTTATGGTGGAGTCAGGAAGGTGAGTTTCAGTGTTCAAACTGGCATCTGATGTTGCAACTTGCTTGCTGCCAGAGCCAGAAGAATGATTTGGAAAGAAATAAACAATCTTGCAATTCTCCCCCAGAAAGGAATCAAAAACACAATCCATGCTATGCTGGAAAATGCTGGGAATTATAGAACTCTGCACTGACTAACATGCCTAGGATTGCATCCTGATTCCGATATGAAATCCACACTGTCAGTGCTTTGCCTATTTTGCAAACGTGATTCAGCCTGCAGAGAATGCAGCCCCATCCCATGTTCCTTTTCCCAAAACGGCGCTCCAGTGAATTCAGCACTGCTATGGATTCAGTTGCTCTCGAGTCAGTGTGTGCAGGATTTCCGACCCAGGCTTTCAAAGGAAAGCAGAGAAAATGTTTTCTTACACTGATCTTTTCTTACATGGGGATGAACATGTATTTCTTGAACTCAACAATCCATCCACATTTTCCCCAGACAATTTACAGCAACCTTCAGGATTAATGGAAGGCACATCATACCTCCGCGGGGCAGGATGAAGTACCTTCACCAGGGTGAACCTTGACCGGGCCAGTCCCTCTGTGGCGGGGGTCCAGACAGGAGGAGATAACCTGAGTTATGCTTCTCCACCCTTTCCCAACCCTGTGCTCATCATATGTGTT
>NW_025336346.1:10311945-10331701 GCF_004798865.1 Varanus komodoensis
CAACTGTGGGTCGGACACCCCTGATCTGAGGCCACAGGGCTATGCAGCTCCCGGTGCGCCAAGAGGCATGGATGGCAGGCTGCATCCCGCTCACCACGCCATCGGTTATGCATGCAGGCCAGAAAGGCACTGACAATGCGCTTGACCTACATGTTCCTCAGATCCTGAAGCATTAAAATGAAGTGGAAGGAAGCGAAAACAACACATACTTGCATTCCTGTCTGAACTGCAGTTCCTGCCTGTTGTGTTTAGGAATTCAAATCTGGCAACAAAGCAGCAATATAGAAATTTGCCCCTTACAGCTGGTAAATGGCTTCATTCTTTATAAATTATAAAATTCTTTATAAATATCTGAAGGCTTCCGGATACTCTTTTATAAGGCCACTTAATTAGCCCAGGGCAACCTGCTAAATCTTTGAACAAATAGCACAACTTGCACATCACTGTGCGTTCTGCACTTATGGCTCTATAGGAGGCAGCGAATTCTCATATCACAAAGTACTCTTTAATCTTTGCATTGATATCTGTAGACTTGCTTCTGTGTGGATATTTGGAAGGCAGCAAACTTATGCAGAGCTAAAAATCCCAAAAGTCCCAAATGGATACATAGACAAATGCACGGGGAGAGTGAGAAGTTTATAAACGTGCCAAAGTTGGACCAAGTCAGGAAGGGATATCTTCTGATGCCAATATTGGAGCAAACTATTGAGGGGAAAAGCCGAAGAAGAGAAGCTATTCACGCAGTTAGCAAATGCATGAATGGTTTCAGTAAAGTAAATAGCAGTGCCAGGGCCTGAATTAAAGGACCTTTGCCTCCCACTGCAGTCCTGATCTGAATTGGCCTTCCATACCTGCTATTTGCCTTGGAAGAGAAGTTTCCATTGACAGGGCACCTTTTGTTCCATGCAAATAGCAGGTATGGGAGGCCAGGCTGGACCAGAGCCATGGCAGGGGGCAGTGAGTTAAAGGCACTTCGCTCCTACTGCCAGAAAACAATGAAAAAAGGAGTAGAAATGGAATGCTGAATAAAACAGCATGGCTGCATCAGCAAATTAACACAGAGATCTAAAACAACCTGGGAAAATAAAATAAAATAAAAAAGCCTGCACCTGAAACCAAAACGATATGGAGCTTGGCACTAGGTGAGCCTCACTGCTCTTTACTTTATAAGGAGGATGCTGCCTCAATTAGCTTGGTCCCAGAACAGCAAAGAAGGCCACAGTGGGGTTGCTGTACTAGGCCTTTGGCTGTAGGAAGAAGGAGGGCTTTGGGGTTGCTTTAAAAGGCACCAGGTTTTAATCTGTAGAATCAGAGTCCTCCCGTTCCCTTAGAATGCTTCTGACTGGTGGTGGTGATGAAATATGCCAGTTCTGGACCTGATGGCTCTACTTTCTCTCCAGTTGGAATGAAAATGTAAAGAACAAGCTAATGGATCTGGAAAAGAGTAAGCCAGGCAAAATGCTGCCCACCCCGTTCTTTCCAACCTGCTGCTATAAGCCTGGCAGAGCTTTGCCTTGGCCATCCCTCCACCATGGTTGCGTCCTCCTCAGATCCCCTGGCATCCATCATTAATTTACAAGGAAGCTTGTGTCTTTGGCATGAAGCCATCAAAGGAAGGAAGGAAGGAGGAAAACCAGAGGAATACAGAAGATTTGTCTGGGCCTCCAGGGATGCTGTTCATCGGTAAGAGTGAAAAGTGGCATAGCAGGATTGTGAGGAGAAAAAAAGGTAACTCACTAAGAACTGCCATAGAAGAAATGTTGATGCAATATGTACTTGAGAAGACAGCAAGTGATAAATACATCTGAAAGCTGGTGAGTCATGCAGTAGGCTAATGCAATCCCCAGCCAATTGTACAGCAGTAGTAAAAAGAAAATGGCCCAAAATTGTGATTAAAAGTGAATAATTTAATACACAGTTGGTGGCAAGCATATGATGTACCAAGAACACACTGACATAAAGTTAACCCCCCAAAATCTAATGGACATGGTTTGAAAATAACCATTACTCAAAATAATCTAATTTCATCAAATACATATTCCCTGTACTTCACTGGCATATTTACAGTTTAAAAATATTTGAAATCACTTTTTACATATGCTGTACTGCATGGAACTGCATGATAAGCAAAGACGGGTCTGCCATGTCGGATGAATCTGGATTTCATTTTTATTAGTGGGATAAATGATGAGTTGTTCTAGGATTCTGTAACACCCCAAAACCCCACAAAGCCCACATTTGCACAACAAGCTGCAATGCCTCCCCCACACCCCCGGTTGTATATTCAAGCTGGTGCATGTCACAGAGCCCCATGGGTGAATTAACCCATGGTGGCTTATTGTGATGTGCAAACTGGCACAATATGTATTCTCAGCTTTCATTTATCAATTTGTCTATCCTTGGAAGAGTTCATTCATTCATTCATTCCATTTTTATACCACCTTTGGCGCGCAAGAGATAATGGCCACCATAGAGACCAGTGAGGTTAGTATTTTTAAAACCAGAAGCATTGTCTCCTCCCAGATGGCTGCCCAGACAGTGGACAGTTTCTGGTGGCTTCTGCCAAAGAAGCAGCTACTCAGGGGAGGGCCTTTCTGTCATCATGCACCATTTGTGGAAGGCAGTCCCCCAAGGTTCACCTGGTGCCTAAATGGTGCTCTTTCTAGCACTAGATAAGGACCTTCCACTAGATGATGATGATGATGATGATGATGATGATGATGATGATGATGATAACATTTCTATGCCGCCCCTTGCCGAAGCCTCGGGGCGGCTTACAACACAATAAAATAAAATACAATACAAAAATAGATAAAGACCTTCCTATCTAGCACTTGATAAAGATCTTCCCAGCCAGTTTATTTTTTCAGTTTCTGTTTTGCATCTGTTATTGCAATGTAATTTTTAAATAGCTGCTAGATTTTACTTTGGTTTTTAAATCTATTTTATATTGGAGCTTTAACCATTTCAACTGAAACATGTTGTATTTTAAGGTTTTATTTGTTGTGAATTGCCTAGAGATATTTGGCTATTGGGTAATATCAAAATAGAATGAATGAATGGATAAATAAATACATACATACATACCTTTTATTTCTATAAATAGTCTTGGGGTGCGACTGCTTCTTTCATCCCTCAGCTAGCACTTGCGTGTAGCTGTGGGTGCCGAGTTCTTCCTTTGGAGCAACTCACTTAATTGCATCCCTGCCTTGATAAGCTTCAAGACTGCTGAAGCATTCAGTTGGGGCGCTGTTCAGTCAGCCTTAGATCTTGTTTCTGGGTGCTGAGATTCAGAAGACTAACATAGATTAAAAAAAAAACACTTTAGCCATTTTCATATCAGGGAGGATCTGTTACTGTTGCCTTTCCTGGCACTGAATTTTGAACAGAGTCAAATATCAGGTGAAGGAGGGTCTTTTATTTATTTATTTATTTATTTATTTATTTATTTATTTATTTATTTATTTATTTAGGAGACTTCTATGCTGCCCCATTCGCCGAAGCCTCGGGGCGGCTTACATCCATAAATAAACATCCTTAAAATAATATAAATTAATAGTATAAATTAAGTCGCACTGGCCAAAGAATAAAATGAATAAATACTATTAACAATTGAAATGACATTTGAATAAAAAGGTCTTCGCCTGGTGCCGAAAAACAAATGACGACGGCGCCAGGCAGACCTCCCTGGGGAGCGCATTCCATAGATTGGGCGCCACCGCAGAGAAAGCCCTCCTCCGAGTACCTATCCTCCTAATTTCCTTCACGGAGGGTTCCCGGAGAAGGGCCTCTCCTGCAGATCTCAAGGGGCGGGCGAGCGTATATGGATGTAAGCGCTCCTTCAGGATCATTGAATCATTGTGATTCAGTTGGTCTCAAGCATTTTTACATAAATGTTATTACCATATGCATTCAAGTGTCTTGTGACAGTGATATAACACATTTTTCACAGTGTTTGGAAGTTCTGATTAATGGAAGTTATTGATATCAACCTCACAATCAGCAGTGTATTTGCAGAATACCAGCGTATCTTCACAGCGCTGTCCACTCCGTGTTGTGTTTTGGAGTGATTTTTCAGCCTGTTGCAATCTGAGACAATGAGAGATAGGCTGGAACGCTTGGGAACCTGCTGTGAGGTTTTGAAGATAAAGGCACTCACGCCCATTACAGCCTGATCTCCAGTTAATGCAGTTCCATTACTCAAAGTGTCCAGATCACCAGCTGGCCCACTTTTATTGGGTGACTGATTTCTTGAGGCCCGTGAATGCAGACACTGTGGATGCTTAGCTCCATCCGACCACCTGCGCGCTTGACTTTTGTCCTCCTTGGCTTATTGCATCTAAATGGGACAAGATGCCCAGCTATACGCAGGAGGTTGTACATTTCCCTGTCAGTTAGAGGGTGGGACCACTTGTTTTAAAGGAGCTGGTCGTAACACCATTCTTGAAGACCCCCCAGTCTGGACCCGGGAGAGGTAAACAATGGAATGCCAGTAGCTAAACACCCACTTCTTTTGTCATTTTAATCAGATTTCAGGCCCATCTTTGGAGCAGAAGCTGTCTTGGTTGCCCTGTGGCATGACCTTTGCCAAAACACAGTCATATCAGCTGAGCAGTTTGTCCCTCAACCAGGCATCTCCGCCAGCTGATTCTCACTCTTCCCATTGGGCATGGGGGGGGGGAGGGAAAACACCTACATAGTGCTGCTCTATTCTGCAGTGCCCCGCAGCTGATTCACCCCCTTTTGCCCGCATGTGGATCAGGCACCCCCGTTCCAGGAGTCCCTTCTGGAGCAGGAGCGGAGGGTGCCTGATCAGCTCCTGGATTGCCATTGCCGTGCTTCAAGGCAAGAGCCCCGCTTACTCCACAAAGACTGATTGGAAGCCAAACTCAGCCCACAATCATGGCTGTCAAAGCAAGGAGCCTCATTCCTGCCCACACTGTTTCCTGGGATCCTGCCTGCAGGATTGAGAGGGGAGCAAATGTCAGGAGGAAGGAGAGTTGCCGTAATGAGCCTGATTGTCTGTTTGCAAACAACTGCAAACTGTGGTAACCACGCAGGGTTGCTTGTTGTAATGTCTGGACTCAGCCCATGTATTGCAATGTTTCTGCTCCTACATGGATTGCCAACTCCAGAAGGTGGTACTTGGATATTATCTCTCTGCCCCTTGGGTCCCACAGGGCTCTGTTTGTTCCTTGTGCTATTGAGCATTTACATGAAGCTTCTTAAGAGTTGTAATCTTGATAGATGAACAGAGGTGTCACCAATATAAAGATGACGCAGCGTTCTGCCTCTCTTTTTCATCCAATGCAGATGAGGCAGTAGGTGTCTGAATCAGTATTTGGCCATGGCAACAAACTGGATGAAAAGCAATAAACCGATTCATTCCAGACCCTAGCTGAACAGAGATAATTATCCATATTCGGGTATGCTCTTGTTCAGATTACTGCGATAATGGTTACTCCAATCAAGGCTTCCCTTGAAAATACTGGAAATGCCCACTGGTCCATAATGCAGTGCCATGTTTCTTAATGAGGAATGGCCAATATAATAATATTATGCCAGCATTTTGCCATCTGCACCAGCTTCCTGGATTGATTCCAGGTCAGAGCACGTAAACATTTAAAGCACTCCATAGCATAGGTGGGGCCAGGTAACCTCTCACAAATACCTACCTGGAACATGAGGTCATTTTCCATGGCCATTCTCTGAATACACATGCACACACAGTCACATGCACATACAACCCACCTATTACCCACACTCTGCTATCCGTCTTCCTCTTCCTGAGGCGCACACACACACGCACACACACAGAGGTTGCTGCTGTGTGTGCAGACAGGGCCGCAGTCAGTGCCCCGCATAGGCCACCCCCATTGCCACGTCACCTATCCTGTCCTGAGATCTTTCAGATAGGAAAAGCTGTCTGGGCGTGCTTTCTTTGCTCCTTACCAAAGAAGGCCTATTCCTACGTCCTAAGGAGCAGATGCGAGAGTGTGGCCCTTTGTGACACCCCAAGAAAGCAATTTCTATGGCAAGAACAAGTGAGTGCCAGAGGTTGGAGGAGGCACCACGCAACATTATGAGAACGTTGTCCTTGAGGTAAACAAAAAATTAATGCAATAAACAAGTACTGTGACTTTCATTAGTGGGGGTTATATAAAGAAAAAAACAAGTGAATATCAAGATAGGGAAGCAACTTACTCCCATCTTACTTCTCGGTTTCATGCTGATCTGTGATCACCTCAAGATCCTAGTCAGTATGAAGCCTGTTCAGTGCAAAGAGAACCAGGGAAAACATGCTGTTTCATTCCTGGTTTGTTGCCTGGAACTACCCTCATGCCACTTATGATGTCATGTTAAGCAACACAACACCGAACACACTCGTTCCATTGCCCTGTTTGCACAGAAGAGGCCTGTCAGCACAATTCATTGCCCACGCACATGAAGTACAGACTCCACTCAGCTGGTATTGCCACTGACCTTCTAACTACTTTCAGAGGATGGAAGCTGTGCAATCCAAGAGCTTTACTGGTATTTGCAAGTTAAGTCTTAGATTTGTTTCATGTGCATCTAAATAAATGATCCAATTGCAACCATCTGTTAAAAGATGTCCATCAGCTCAAATGCCTTATACATACAGAGAGAGAGAGAGAAAACAATGCTGAACAATGCAAATTGGATTGTATAGGTTTATGCATATATTGAAGAAAGTAATGTAACTAATATGTTCATTTATTTTCTGTGGTATGTAAATGTTTTTAGCTAACAACTCTAAAAAAGTAATTTAGAGGGCCACTGATAGATGGCATCAGATGGCATTCTGGGATCAGGATGTATCCAGAACACTGGCAGAAGAGTGGGATGCAGGGAGGAAGAGAGTGAAGAAAAGTAAAGCATTTCCCCTGCTCCCAGGAGCTCCAAATCTGGTATAAATTCTCACCCAATTAGAGTCATTGGAAGGGTTGGGATTTGTGGATGTTGAGCCTGCCACCTTTAGTTCACATGATGCCTCTGATTCTCCCCGTCCTCTCACACTCTGGTGCATGGCTCTTTCCATGAAGGCAGGAATGGATGTGAAATTGTTTCTCCTCTTTCAAGCTCTGCCTCCAACCTCAGTAGGCGATCTCTGATCTGCCCTGGGCCTTGGGGATCTTGTCCCAGGAACCATAAGAGGACACACTAAAGCATGGGTCCTCAAACTACTGCCCAGGGGCTGGATCCGGCCCACCATGCCAATTTATCCAGCCCGCCGTGCCCACCTGGACCCACCGCGCTTGTGCCCACGTGCGCGCCCGCCACTGCCCACCTCGCCCTGCGCATGGGGAGACAGCAATTTGCTCGCTCTGAGAAAACGATCTCCAAGCAAGCAAGCAAGCAAGCCACTGCCTCGTGTGCCCGCCTCATGGCGCTCGCCTGCTCCCGCCGCACCTCTTGGCGCACTCCGCCCCCATCTCAGTGCGCACACACTCACACCGCCGGCACCACCTTTCTGGCCCACGCCCAGGACCGGCACCTTTCAACTGGCCCCCTGGTGAAAAAGTTTGAGGACCCCTGCATTAAAGGAAGAAAACAATGATTATTAAAGGGATGCAGAAGTGTGCCTTTAGTTAAGGTGAATCATGAGAGAGAGAGAGAGACCCCTCAGAATTCTACTGTGTATAAACTGAGCTAATAACTTGACACTTTGCTCAGGGCTCCCATATATGCTGGCATATAAGACAAACCTTGAAACTGGAAATAGCAAGGCAAAAATCGGGGGTCGTCTTATACACCAGGTGAACATTTTTCATCATATTATATTCATCTTTTTAAAAAAAAGGATAGATAATAAAATTGTATTTACAAGCTCATTTATATTAATAATAATTAAAAATTGAGCTCGTTCCGCATTGCATCACGTTGCAGGCCTTGCGTGCAGCTGCAGGCCCAGTCCCAGGACTGGTGCCCACCCCACCTGCACCAGGGGTGGCGCTCTGATCCAGGCTGGCCGTGGCAGTGGCTGGGAAGGGGAATGTTTCCCACACTGCTTTCCGAGCAGAGACACAGCACTGCCCTCATGGGCCTCCTCCCTCTTGCCTGGCCCTCCCCATGCCTGTTTGTGGAGCTGGCACCTGCTATCCTCCCCAACCTGCCCCAGCCAAACAACCCCCTTGCAGGATGCCATTGGCCTCCAAATCGAACAGGTAACATGACTATTAGCTAGAATATGGTAACCTGACATCACGAGAAGATTCTGGCTGATAAATACCCATATGTACTGGTATATAAGAGCCCCTTGAAACCGAAAATAATGAAGAAAAATGTCATTTCTTGCAGGTGGTGGAAGTGAGATGAAGTTCCTTGTCCTTTTTGTGGTGGGGTTCTGTGGGATAATTTAGGAAGCAGCACTGTTAGGTGAGCTAATTGCTTTTAGGGTGATTGGCCATGCCTCCAACTTGCCTTCCAGGATGGCCTTCAAAGCTGGCCTGTCACATCCACCTGCTGTGGGGTTTTCCTACGTAGGATGAATGTCCTGACTGTCCGGGTGTGTCCCATGAGCATCCCTTTTGCTTGGCGGGTATAATTTGCCCTACCTGAAGTCAGGCTAGGGGGCCTATAGTAAGCAGGCTAGTTAATCTTACACTTCTTCTCTGTAGACTTGGAATTATGTAAATGTGGCCCTTTGTTCAAGCTACGATTTGTGGATTTGTGCGTTGCCTCTTATTTCTCCTCCTGGGTGGCCAGTGTTTAGATTACAACATGCTTACCCTATGCATGGAAGTAGCACAAGGACAGGACTATATTTGAAAGGAAATACCCTGTGAGGTACTCAAGACACAGAGTAATATGGCAAGCAGTGTTGGTATTTTGTCTGCACATCAAAGCTTATAGCTTCAAAGTCACAGCTCTGCCACTGTGTCACTGCCTCTCTCGTTCACATCCTCCATTTTTCACTTTTTAATTCGAAGCTTTGTATCTGGATGAAAGGTGGCAAAACCTTACAAACAAAGACAGAAATGAATTGTACATAGACTTCTGGAGGAGTCCTCAGCAAGCACTGCCAACTGTTGCTGTTCCCCAGGGGAAATATTTTGACCCACCTCCACTTTGCATGTCATGCTGCTACTTCTAAATACAACCATTTATTTTCCTAAGTCATGAATCTGTTGAAATGGTGTGACATCGTTCTGGCACGTCCAGTTTTAAGATGTGATCAGGTTAGCATTGCATGGTGGGTGGGGGTGCGCAAGCGCAAGTTCGCCCAGGCTTCAGCAAACACTCCTAGAATGCTCACAAAGGAGCATCCTTCCCCACAGCAGTTCCCCCTTAATGTGGGGCAGGAAAAGGTGCTCCTGAGATCCTGCTGGGGATATAACTGGTAGAATTATCCAAGCAGCCCTGGTAGGAACGCCTGCAGTTTTTCACAGCTGCTTGTCTCTTTCCTGTACTCCGAACAGTGTTGGTGGACCCTTCCGGAAGAGAAAGGGGGAGGCAGTGGCATTTTTTGTAGGATGGAGGTGAGGGGGACCCTGCTGGTCCAGCTCCTGTTTGCTAGCATCCAAACAGGCCTTGGCTTTTACAAGTGTCCCTTTATGGTTGTTCCCATTCAGGTAGATGAACGGGTGGCAGAAATGGGCTTCTCCTTCATGATGATTTAGAGTGATGGCAAACAGGGCCAGCTTTAAAGGAGATCAAACAAATTCAAGCAGGGTCAGGCTATCAGTGATGGTGGCCAGACACTGCTTGCATGATCAGAGGCAGCATGCCCCTAAAGGCAATTGTTGGGGAACATGTGCAGGAGGTGTGGGCTTCCCAGAAGTTTCTGGCTGGCCACTGTGCGAACAAAAGACTAGACCAGGTGGGCCTTTGGTCAGATCCAAAGGCTCTTTTTCTGTTGCTTTGTTGATTGTACTTTATTTCATTTCTACACACTACTGCCAAAGCTCTCTGAGTAGTTTATAATCATTCCTAAAACATGGAACACAAATGTAATAAAACTGTATAAAATGTTTACAAAATCCAAAATGTAAAAACAATTTAACAGTTACAATAGTGTTTTGTTTTGTTTGCAGATTAGACCCTTTGAAAATAGCTGACATAAATGTTCCATCATGCCTCAGCTTAGAGGGCAGTCTTAACCTGATGTCAAAAGATGGTATTTTGGACAGGCTGACCCATAATCATGTAAACAGCCTTGCTAGCCTCCAAATTTTCCTCGGGGTGGCTCTTAGAGTAAGGCCTGAGAAGTTTATTGTACTGTTTTCATATGATCTTATGGTTATTCCTTCTACGCTTCTCCAGGCACCTTTGGGGGCAACGCTAAGGCTGTTCCTGAGAGTTTTTTGAAGTAGAGGAAATATTTGGTCCTAAACTTGTTCCATCTGGAAGCACCTGTCATGCAAGTGTTCTAAACTTGACCTAATCTGTATGCTCCATGCAGGTTGATTCAGTGAGACACAAGCTCCCATTTTGTGTTCCTCTATAGTTCTCGATAGCGGCTGCATTGTAAGAGTCAGGAAATATACGTACTCCATTGAGCACCTCTGTGTCACTGCTAGCCTTTTTAATGGCCTGCCATTAAAGCAATACTGTAGAAAAAGCAATGCGTCAGTATAACCACTCAGAGCCTGCCTTTCTTAAAAATAATAGCTTATTTCTAGTCTGGGAGTCATTGTGAGTTATAAAAGGGCAAAGGTTTAATTTCCTTCTTATTGCTTTAAAGGAATCATAGAACTGTAGGTTCAAAAATTCCTTTTATGCTATAAAAATTCCTTTTTTAAGGCTATATGCTATAAAAATTCCTTTTTTAAGGCTTGCTGAGAACCAAAAGACATTACTGGGAGTTAGATCCAACAAGGTTCTTGTGCCCATGATGTGGAAACTGCTGGTGAACAAAGCTTTTGTGTTCTCAGACACTTGGATACCTTCCAAATCTCCTCTAGGGGTTCCCCAGCCTTCCAGAACAGATCTGGAGGACATACAGGAGCCGGCAGCAGGTCAGAGAAGATTGCAGATATGCACTGAAGCATTGGTATCCATTGGGTGGGTACAGTAATCAAGTAGGATACAATCCCTTGTCACATTTAAAGGTAAAGGTTTCCCCTTGATGTTATGTCCAGTCATGCCTGACTCTAGGGGGTGGTGCTCATCTCCGTTTCCTAGCCAAGGGAGCCAGTGTTTGCCTGCAGACAGTCTCCGTGGTCATGTGGCCGGCATGACTAAACACCGCAGTGCACAAAACGCTGTTACCTGCCCACCGAAGTGGTAACTTTTTATCTACTTGAATTTGCATGCTTTCGAACTGCAAGGTTGGCAGGAGCTGGGACGGAGCAACGGGAACTCACCCTGTTGTGCAGATTCAAACCGGCGACCTTTCGATCTACCAGCCCAGCAGTACAGTGGTTTAAACCACTGCGCCACCTGCAGTCCCTTGTCACATTTACATCTCAACAAAATACCAAGGATGCCCAAAGAAGGCACATTGCTTATTTACAGAAATCTTCAAACAAACTTTTGCTCTGGGATCATTTGACATGGGGGGGGGGGGGGCAAGCTGCTTTGCAAAGGGACAGTTTGGTGTAAAGGGATTTTACTTTCTCACAAGATTTTGAATATGCAATTTTACTGCAGTTCTTTTGTTGTTCTTCTTGTTGATCTGTCCAAAGATAATTTAGAAGTTGATAACAGAAACATAGGAATAATTTTGGGAAGATTAATTGTAGTATGACAAGATGACAGCTAATGATTTAGAACTAATGATTTAGGAGTTAAGTGTATAAATTAAAAAGCACTACTAATAGTTAGTGGATAACAGCCATAAAAGACTATCATAAAAAATCAACAAGCCGCAAGACTATCATTACCATAAGCTCTAAGTGACAAAATTCCTTCCAAAATAAGGCAGTCTTAACAAAAAGGTGAAAAACAAGCAAAGCAGGGGGCAAATGTCATCCCTTGTTTGGGCAGCTATCCCATAATTTAGGCACCACTACTGAAAAAAAAACACCACCTTCTGGTTTCCAAGAGCTGCACTTCTTTGGAAGATAACAAGGAAAAGGTCTCAAACCTAACGGAGAACTCAGGCACACCTTCCAGGCATCCTGCTTTCAGGACAATGTCGGGCTTCATAGGTCAAAGCCACTGCCTTGACTTAAGCCTGAAAACACATTGTTGGCAGATAAGCAGGAACAAAATCAACGGGGGGGGGGGGCAGTCTGCTGATCCAAAGTCTGATCCAAAGTCAGGCCACAGTATCCTGAAGCCACAGAAGTTTCTGGGCAGCCTTTCAAGAGTAGCCCCAGGGAGGGTTCAGTTCACTAACCCAACCCAGAGGTGACTAGGGTAGAAAGCAAGATCAGGAAAGGGCACTGATACGAGATGGTTTCTTAATCTCTTCTGTGGTTGTTTTACTCACGTAATTCTTCCCACCTAGAAATAATGCAAGGGCTGACTATTACCCATACAATATCTGCTTAGTTCTGCACAGTACTACTACTATTACTACTATGTTACATTTATACCAAGCTGTTCTTAAGCTTCCAAGGAACCCAAAGCAGCTCACAATATTCTTTTCGGCGTCAGACAAAGATCTTTTTATTTTCCCGATATTTTAGCACTTAATTGGTTTTATCTTTGATTTAATAATTATTTATTGGATGCAGTGTGCTGTGTGTTGCTTGTTGTATATGGTTGCTTTGTTTTCTGGTTCTTTTTGTTTTTTGTAAGCCATCTGGAGACTTTAGTATTGGCCAGCATATAAAAACTTTAAATAAAAATAAATTTCTCCTCCTCTCCATTTTATTCTCTCCACACAATCCCATATTTGTATAGCGCAATAATTAAAAATGTCAGAAAGTCTTCCTTTATTTATATTCAAAGTTAGCTTAAGTTGGACATGTTGGTTATTTAAATTCTGTTGGAGCTGAATGTATGCAATTACTTCAGAAAAACTTCAATGTCATTTACCTTTCATATAATTTAAGCAGATGTTTCTTAGTGATATGTGTTGGATTTTTTAAAAAGAAACATCTGATGTGAAGTTGTGCTTCAGTCTGAAGGTAACATTCCCCTTTAGGAAAATAGAGAAGTTAATATCCCAAGCATGCACTCAATTCTACATAGTTTAGTTTTAGAAAAGGGATTGAACTTTTAAAATCTTCAGAAGCCTAATTTATTTCAGATAAAAATCTCAGTGCCTCAGAAATGTAGCTTTTATCCTATTCACAAAGCATTGGCTTTTATATATTGATTTTCTTACGTTGTTGCTTTCACTGTTTTTGCCTCTGACTCAGGAGTCTGACATTGCAATTTAAAAAAGCAAAGAAGCCAGGATACTATATCACATGGCCCACTGAGCCCACCCAACACAATTCCCCCCACCTGCCTAATCCATTAGCGGTTTGCAGAAAACATGATGGTGATGGTTCAGTGCAGTCAGCACTCTTCCCATCACCACTGTGCAGTCACAATTGTGTGTTTGTGTGTTCTGTGTGAGATTGTGCCTAGGTGTTAATGTGAGGAGGTGCTGTGTGTGAGAGAGAGATTGTGTATACTTCATGTCAGAGTAAGTGCGGCTGCGCGTGAGAGGGAGCGTGAGCATGTGTGGTTATGAATCTGTGTACAGACACAGAGGAGGACTTGTGTGAGGGACCGGCTGGGAAGGGATCACCTGAAGGCTCTCTCTGTGCTTTTGGCGGGGAGGGTGCACACGATGCTGGCTGCAGCCGGCCCAGCCACGCTCACTAGCTGCGTTTCCAAGTGGGGCAACAGGTGCCCACCCCACTCATTTTGAGAGAGCCACTCCAGTTCAGATTACGAATCCATTGTTAGGTAGTATCACCGTAACTCCTGTTGCCGCCACTGTTTGCGGTGGAAGTAGTGGTGAAAAGGAACGCAGCCTTACCACAAGCTTTGCTCCTCCCTTCCCTCTTGTCCCACAATTAGGGAAGATCCCAGTCCCTCAGCCACAGAAGATCCCAGTCCCTCAGCCTGATCCAGAAGCTGTTCCAGAGGTGCTGGGCAGCAGGCCTGCTCCAGGTCTGGGGAGCCCCATGGGCACGGGGTGTCAGGGCTCCCTGTCTGGCCTCACAGGACCAGCTAGAAAGCCACCGCACCTCCTCCTCACAGGTGTCCTGGCCTTTCTTCTTCCCCAGCTCTGCTTTCCCACCTGCTGTGGCAACCTGCTTTGCCTTTTCTGCCCTGGCCCTGTCTTCCTCTGGCCCCTTTCCCCACCAATCCTTCTCTTCTCACAGCAGTGAAACAGTATGGAGACACACACATTTAAATTGACCATTTCAATGACTTTAAACAGGTCCTCACCCTATAGGAATCTATGGAGAAATCCAGGATTATATTTATATATAATATGTATATTATATATAATATATATATATACACGTGTGTGTGTGTGTCTGTGTGTGACCGGGCACAGCAGGTGCCCCTGCCTCACCCCATCCCACTATAGGCAGCACTAATTTCTGCCATGAGGCACATTTGAAAGTGGTTTCTCAATGTCACCCAGGAAAGGACCTATCCAGAAGAGAGAGATCATGGCCATTCTTTCCATTTCTGAGCCTTTAACTCTGGTTTCTTTTCCTTCCCTGTCTCCACTAGTTTTTGTCAATCAGATCCTGCTGTAAGCTCAGAGGCCTCCTGGACTGCTGTTCCCAAAGCACCTGCGCTGCTCAGCCCAGGCCTTGCACTGGCTGAATTGCAGCTGCTCTTTAGGCCCAGGACATGTCACTCAGCTCCCGTGTCCTTGCTTACCTTCGCCTCTCCCCTTTCATGTCTGTGCTTTCACACCTGCCAGGTGGTCGGCAAGAGCTGCTTCCCAGCACAGCTAATCCTGTCCTGTTTTGATGCTCCTGGGCTTTGTTTCCATGTTCTTCTTCATGCTCAGCTGCCAGCTGGCTTGCAGCAATTTGAGGCTGCCCGGGCTCTTCTCCAGAGGCCAGCTCTGCCCAAGTCCTTTCCAGGCCGAGGCAGCCTATGGGCCATGCACACAGGTTGCTGTCAAGAGCTCCAGCAGCCCCACATGAGCTGATGTTGCCTGTACAGGGGGCAGCTCCCTGGGTGGGCTCACTACACCTCCTTCTGGCTGCAGGCATGTTGCTGGCAGTGGGCCTTTCTCTGACATTGGCCCTCTGGGGACGCCTGCAGAGTTTGCAGGCTTACTGGCAAGACGTTGCCACGGGGGGACTCAAGCGCGAAAGAAAGCAGGCCAGCCTTCCAAGGACGATCTGAACTTCATGTCCAGAAGACATTTGTGTGATGGCAGCTTTCGTTTAGGCTGGTTCTTTGCTGAAGAGATTTGCTGATAGGAAAGAAGTAGCTGCTGAAAAGCAAGAGCAGTCAGGTTGTTTAAAAGTGCAGACAGTTATTACCATTGCTTAAACGCTTTAAAATATGAATGCTTATATGCTTAAGGGTATTTAAGTAACTACTGTGTTTAATTGCAAGCCGGTGTCAGGCCAGCGCAACCAAAGGAGTCCTGTTGCTGCACAGATGGATTTTGCCCACTTCTGAAGATATGAGTTAAAGTATATGTTATGTGCAACAGTTGTGGAATATAGACTTAAGTGCTGCAATTTTAACCATACGTTGATTTAAAAAAATCAATAGCTTCAGTGGACAAGTAAAAGGCTTTGTTTTTGTCACTTTCTTTACCAGAAGATAAAATTCCCATTATCTGTTCTTACACAGCATTTTTACGTGCACACACACACACACACACACACACACAATGTGGACAATATTCTGTACAAAACACAGAGGGCTGAGTGCAGGTTGATGCTGGATCAGCTGCAGTAGCAGAATGGTACTTCTTCCCTGCCTTCCTCCCATGGCAGCCCCTTCAGCCTTCTGTCACCTATTACATAGCCAAAAAAAGGACAGCAGATTGACCCAAATGACCTAGTTTACACTCTGACTTTAGATAGAATTCGGGATTTCTGGACACAGAGGCTAGGACTTCAGAGCAGAATTTCATGCCACCAGCTTAGGAGACACATCGAGGTGATTTTATCATTGGTATTAGCTTTATTGGCTTTACTGTATATGTTGCTGCTGTTCTTCTATAAATAGGAGTTGGCACAAAAGCCCAAGGCCATAATCAGAGATGGTCAAAGCTCCAGAGAGTGCAAAGCATCCTACAGGAACTTTCTGCAGAATGCATAAAAAGTAGAGACTGCCAGCACCAAAGAACAGCTGCCCTCCTTTTGCTATTGCAGTAGCGATTGTCTCCTCCATTATCACATTATTTAATTGAGCAGAAAGAAGTGCTGAAAATTGCTGGGTGTCTGTGTGGGATTCATTTGCAATCTTTTCCCAAGAGCTGTGATTTATTCTTTGAAGAAAAAGCCCTTTCCCTCCCAAGGTTCATAGCCATTTATGTATTTCTCTTGGTTGTTAACGTCTCTTCATACAATTCTAAGTCAATATGCAGCCATAGTACAGACAATGGAGAAGTATTTAAAAGTCCCATTCATTTCAGTGCAAAGGTTTTTCACATGCACAGCTCTCCTGTTAAATGTAAGGAACTTGGGAAGGCCGCATCTTGGCAGGATTGTGCCCCATCACGTGTGTATCAGTGCTTTGCCAGGACTGTGGTACGTTTTCATGGTCAACACTAAAATGTATCCCGATCCTCATCTACACATTGCTTGCCACTCCTGTCCATGAATGATGACCTGCTCTGGCCTAACACCACTCCTCCTTCCCCTCCTGTCCCCAAATGTGCCCTTGTTGCACCATAGTATGGACATGTAGAACTGCCATGTTTCTTTAGCCACTGCAGCCTGGCAGTTGTTGTTACTGTTAGTCGCAAAGTCGTGTCCGACCCATCACAACCCATGGATAACATTCCTCCAGGCCTTCTTGTTCTCCACCATTCCTCGGAGTCCACTTAAGATCACGCCGACTTCTTCAGTGACTCCATCCAGCCACCTCAACCTCAGCGGTCCCCTTCTTCTTTTGCCATCAATTGTTCTCTGCATTAGGCTCTTCTCCAGGGAGTCCATCCTTCTCACTAAGTAGCCAAAGCATTTGAGTTTCATCTTCAGTATCTGGCCTTCTAAAGAGCAGTCAGGGTTGATCTCCTCTAGGACTGACCAGTTTGATCGCCTGGCAGTCCAAGGGACTCGCAGGAGTCTCCTCCAGCACCACAATTCAAAGGCCTCAATTCTTCGGTGCTCAGCCTTCCTTATGGTCCAGCTTTCACAGCCATACATTGCAACTGGGAAAACCATAGCCGTGACTATACGCACTTTTGTTGGCAGGGTGATGTCTCTGCTTTTTTAGTATGCTGACTAGATTTGCCATAGCTTTCCTCCCCAGGAGCAAGTGTCTTTTAATTTCTTGGCTGCAGTCCCCATCTGCAGTGATCTTGGAGCCCAGGAAAATAAAATCTGTCACTACCTCCATTTCTTCCCATCTATTTGCCAGGAAGTGAGAGGACCAGATGCCATGATCCTAGTTTTCTTAATGTTGAGTTTCAAGTCAACTTTTGTGCTCTTCTCTTTAGTTCCTCTTCACTTTCTGCCATGAGAGTGGTATCATCTGCATATCTGACGTTGTTGATATTTCTCCCAGCAATCTTAATTCCAACTGGTGATTCATCTAGCCCCACCTCTCTCATGATGTGCTCTGCATATAATTTAAAAAGGCAGGGCAACAGTATACAGCCTTGCCGAACTCCTTTCTCAATTTTGAGCCAATCAGTGGTTTCATGTCCAGTTCTCTCTGTTGCTTCTTGACCCGCATATAGGTTTCTCAAGAGACGAATAAGATGGTCTGGTACTCCCATCTCTTTAAGAGCTTGCCACAATTTGTTGTGATTCACACAATCAAAGGCTTTAGCATAGTCAATGAAGCAGAAGTAGATGTTTTTCTGGAACTCCCTAGCTTTCTCCATGATCCAATGTATGTTGGCAATTTGATCTCTAGTTCCTGTGCCTCTTTGAAATTCTGCCTGTACTTCTGGTAGTTCTTGGTCCCCATACTGCTGGAGCTTAGCTTGTAAGATTTTGAGGATAACTTTGCTAGCATGTGAAATGAGTGCAATAGTGCGGTAGTTTGAACATTCTTTGGCATTGCCGTTCTTTGAGATTGGAATGTAAACTGATCTTTTCCAATCCTGAGGCCACTGTTGAGTTTTCCAAATTTGCTGGCATATTGAGTGTAGCACTTTTACTGCATCATCTTTTAAGATTTTGAGTAGCTCAGCTAAAATACTGTCGCCTCCACTAGCTTTGTTGTTGCTCAGACCCTCTAAGGCCCATTTGACTTCACATCCCAGGATGTCTGGCTCGAGGTCAGTGACAACCCCATCGTGGTTATCAGGGACGTTAAGCTCTTTCCGGTATAGTTCTTCTGTGTAATCTTGCCACCTCTTCTTAATCTCTTCTGCCTCTGTTAGGTCCCTGTCATTTTGGTCCTTTATCATGCCCATCTTTGCATGAAACGTTCCCTTCATATATCCAATTTTCTTGAAGAGATCTCTGGTCCTCCCTATTCTATTGTTTTCTTCTGTTTCTTCACACTGTTCATTTAAGAAGGCATTCTTATCTCTTCTAGCTATTCCCTGGAATTCTGCATTCAGTTGGGTGTATCTTTCTCTTTCCCCCTTGCCTTTCGCTTCCCTTCTTTCCTCAGCTATTTGTAAAGCTTCCTTAGGCAGCCATTTTGCATTCTTGCATTTCTTTTTCCTTGGGATGGTTTTAGTTGCTACCTCTTGTACAATGTTGCGAACCTCCATCCATAGTTCTTCAGGCACTCTGTTTATCAGATCTAATTCCTTAAATCTATTTGTCACCTCTACTGTATATTCATCAGGAATATGATTTAGGCCATACCTGAGTGGCCTAGTGCTTTTCCCTACTTTCTTCAATTTAAGCCTAGATTTTGCAACAAGAAGCTCATGATCTGAGCCACAGTCAACTCCTGGTCTAGTTTTTACTGACTGTATAGAGCTTCTCCATCTAAGGCTGCAGAGCACATAGTCAGTCTGATTTCTGTGTTGACTGTCTGGTGATGTCCATGTGTAGAGTCATCTCTTGGGTTGTTGGAAAAGAGTGTTTGCTATGACCATCTTATTCTCTTGACAAAATTCTACCAGCCTGTGCCCTGCTTCATTTTGTACTCCAAGGCCAAACTTGCCTGTTATTCCGGTTATCTTTTGGCTTCCTACTTTAGCATTCCAATCCCCCATGATGATAAGGACATCAATTTTGGGTGTTACTTCTAGAAGGTGTTGTAGGCCTTCATAGAACCGGTCAACTTCAGCCTCTTCAGCACCAGTGGTTGGGCCATAGACTTGGACTACTGTGATGTTGAATGGTTTTCCTTGGATTCGAACTGAGATCATTCTTTCATTTTGGAGATTGTATCCCAGTACTGCTTTTCCTACTCTTTTATTGACTATGAAGGCTACTCCATTTCTTCTGAGGGATTCTTGCCCGCAGTAGTATACCTGATGGTCATCTGAATTAAATTCACCCATTCCTGTCCATTTTAGTTCACTGATTTCTAAGATGTCGATGTTCAGTCTTGTCACCTCTTGTTTGACCACATCCAGCTTGCCTTGACTCATGGATCTTACATTCCAGGTTCCTATGGAGTATAGATCTTTACAGCGTCAGACTTTCCTTTAACCACCAGATACATCTGCAACTGAGTGTCCTTTCGACTTTGACCCAGTCACTTCATTCTTTCTGGCACTACGAGTACTAGCTCTTCCCCAGTAGCATATTGGACACCTTCTGACCTGAGGGGCTCA